>NW_021634221.1:0-265046 GCF_004799145.2 Neltuma alba | reverse complement strand
TCTGATGCCTGACGCTCCCAGCATTTCTCCTAGAAAGAGCTGAAGCAAAATGTAAAAATTAAATTAAATAAATTAGTCAAGTCGGATAAAAAATAGAAATTTAATTAATACAATATTATCATACCATCTGGTCAGCCGTCATCCTAAAATAGACGTAACTGGACCAGTCTTGCTCCGGACTCCACCAGGTACATCTGCCAGTATCTCTGGAGGGGCCTCGTCCCGTCACCTTCTTCTCCCTCCACAGGTCGGCCCTCTTGTCTTCCATGCCATCCCAAGCTCTTGATCGTGTCAGCCCTCAACTCCTCCCCAGAATAAATTTACTCTATGATTAAAATAATAATTAACTAAATAACAAATTATAAACAAATAATTAAGCAATTTCAATAAAAATATTTAGTTTTAACTAATTTAAGAATATTATAAATAAAATATAAATTAATCAAAAACAAATAATAATTAAACAATTAAGTAATTTAATGAAAAAATATTTTTACTCAACTAAATTTAAAATTATTATAAGTAAAAAATTAATGAAATCAATAACAAATATTTTCATTTAACTACTTTTAAATAATTTAAATAAAAAAATATATATATTCATTTAACTACTTTTAAAACTAATTATAAATACAAACAAATAAATAAATAAAAAATTATAAATAACAATTTTATTACCTTCATCATTCCCAACCTTGCTGCTTCTTCTCTGAGGTGATCTTCTTCCAGTCCTGCACGTAGATGGGAACAGCGTCCACTGCTGACCAAGGAGGCGCACGTACTTGTTGTACAACTGGCCACCTTTCTTCGTCGGTTGGCCCAACTCATTGAGCGGCACAACCACTCGTCGCTCGTCATCATAGACAGCTCTCTGGCTGTCAGCCTCCTATAGGACCTGTTCCCCTCAGTGTCTGCAAAATTTAATTAAGAAATAAATTATATATCAATGAATTAATACAATTTCTATATAAATTAAATACTGATCAAAATTAAAAAAGTTAAATAAATACTTACCGACAAATTCCACCTCAAAACCAGCCTGACGTCTCGGAGCAGGACGCTGCGCAGCCTTGGGATTCTCATTCCCCTGATCCTGCTCCTCCTCCTCCTCCTCGTCAGCAGCATCAGCATCAGCATGGGGTTGCTCATCCCCAGTAAAATGAGCATCCTCAGTCCGCTCAATATCATCCTGCTCCATAAAACTGAGGATATCCTCCTCGCTGAGATCGTAGTCATGAATGCTGGGGAATGGCTCACCAGCATCATGATGAACCTCACTGGGTCCAGCTGTCTCAGGATCAACTGGGTCCTTCCCTGGCCGACGACTCATCCTAATAACAACAAATAGTAATTATTTATAAATAAAATAAAAAGAAAAATTATTTATAAGCCACAACATAATAAATTAAATAAAATAAAACATAAAAATAAAAATTATCTATCAATAAATACTACTTTTACCTGAAAATAAGATCTGCAACTGAACAGAACTCGATATATTTTATGGAGAAAATTCAGCAGAGCTTCGCTTCGTGAACGATTGAAGAAGTGAAAGTGAGGGGGTATATATAGGCCAAGCATTTCTAGCGGTTTTTGACAAAACCGCTAGAAAGTCTAGCGGTTCTTGGAAAAACCGCTAGAAAGCCTAACAGTCACTAAGCGCCTCGGGAATTTATAGAAATTTCTAGCGGTTCATGTAAAAACCGCTAGTAATTTCTAGCGGTTTTTACATGAATCGCTAGCAATTTCTAGCGGTTTCTAGATGAATCGCTAGAAATTTCTAAACTCCTCGGGAAATTAAAACATTTCTAGCGATTCATGTATCAACCGCTAGAAATTTTAAGTATCTAGCGGTTTATTGGCCTGAACCGCTAGAAAATAAACGCTACAATTTTGGCGCCAAGTTCCCGCCAAAACCCGGGAAATTTCTAGCTCTGAATTTCTAGCGGTTAGGGGATAACCGCTAGAAATATGCGGGCAATGGTCAAAACGTCAGTAATTTGCAGCGGTTTTTCTAAAAACCGTTAGAAATGTTGGAATTTCTAGTGGTTTTGTTGACCGCTAGAAATGTTCCGCTGCTAATTCAACATTTTCTTGTAGTGATCTAGTCCTGTTATTTTCAATAGTTGGATAGTTAATTTGTTGCCTAATGTGATAGATATTGTGTTTACCCTACAACTTTGGTTTGAGTATTTTTTTCAGCTTCTCCATTCTCTATTGTAAGCTTGTAATCTTGGTTGTTTGGCTAGTGTTTACACTTGTTTTGTGCATCTTATTGCAACATTCTTGTACCCTGATTTGATCATAGCGGAGTTGTTTCACTTTAGTCTGGACAACCCGTGATTTTTACCCTTGCATTGAGGGGTTTTCCACATTAAAATTTAGGTGTCTCTTGTGCTATTTAATTTTTGTCATATACTTGCTTTCTTTCCTTAGAGATTCCTGTGAGTAGTGAGAAAATATTTCCATTGTGTGTAACTCATAGGCTTGAGTTGTGTGTTTTTCTCATTAGAAAGGGCATGGAGGAAGGGAAAAAGAAAGGATGAAAAAGGAAAAGAGGGTGAAGAAATTGACGAACAGAGGTTGAGAGAGACGACATGAGAGGATTTTTGAATTTTGATTTTGAGCTGAGAGGTGAGGATCCAAAAGAAATAAAGACACTTGAGAGACAAGAAAACCCAGGGAAGGAAAAGGAAGAAGGAAAGCTACTGGCCAATCGATAAATTGAGCCAAAAAGTTATTCTCTTAAATGTTGAAGAAAAAGTTGTATTAAAGTCGAATCTTTTTGGGAAAATGGTAAATAAAAACCCCATAATATGTAAAATTACTATTTGGGACTCTCAATTTGAAAAATAGCAAATAAAAACCCAGTCCTATATTGCAAATATAAAATCTTGATAAAACATCTGAAGTGCCCATTAGTGAAGTTGTAATTTGGTCTACTGAAGTTGTTATTCGTTAAAATGAACTTGTCATTTACCATAGTTAAATTGTTGTTCGGCATACCCCCAGTCAAGTTATGATTTTGTCTACTAAAGTTATCATTCTCTAAAGTGAACGTGTCATTTCCCATAGTCAACTTGTCACTTGGCATACCTGAGTTGTGTTTTCAGACATTTCACCAAGATTTTATATTTGTAATATGGGACCGGGTCTTTATTTTTCATTATTCAAATTGAGGGTCCCAAATAGCAATTTCACATATTTGAGGTCTTTATTTGCTATTTCCCAATCTTTATTAATGGCAATAATAATTTGGAAATTGAATTAGGAAAATCACATATAAAAATCTTGAAAAAAAATATAAAATTGCGATTTAGATTCTTGTATTCAGAAAATTGTTGTTAGGAATTAAGTCTTAAATATAAATTAGCAAATATTGTATAAAAGACTGAATTTCCATCTTGTTAAAAATAATAAGTTAACTATTGGGAATAACAAGTACAATATTAAAAATTATAAGTTATGTATTACAAATAACATGTCTATACTATCAGATAATAAGTCGAGTATTAAGAATTACAAGTTAAGTATTCCAAATAACAAGTTAAGCAGTTCTAGTAATAAGAGAACAATTTACTCTTTCATACAACATTTGCTAATTCATAAATATTTTGAATTTAAGAACTCAAGTTATAACTTCTATATTTTTTAGGTTCATTATTTATGATTTCCTAATTTTATTAAGAACAATTTTAATTAAATTCTTTAATCTATGTAAAATTGTTAATAGATAGGAGGGATTAAGATTTAAAACATTTGTTTTTTTAAGGGAAAATTATCCATAAGTTCTAAATAAATTACTAATAGATGCCTCATAATTGAGTTATTATTAACAAATCTCCGGAGGAAGACAACTAGTGAAAAGAAAAACATACAGAACAAGTTGTAAATTTCTCAATTTAATTTATAAGTATTGGAGATAAATTATAAATTGAAATGAACCCAAAAAAATGTTTGAATATAGAAAATTCAAAATAAAACAGCTAACACTTCAAAATGACAAAAAATGAGGGAAAGTCTGAACTGGAATTATAAAAAATATGAGAAAAGGACCAATATGCCCTTCTGTGACATAATATATAAACAAGATAGAAATAATATAACAATTACAGGAACAGAACTTAGAGTAACAACTTTTGAATTGGAAATGACAAGTTGTAAATTGGCAATCAAAACATATTATTAGGATATAACTTGTGAATTGAAAATAACATGTTGTAAACTAAAAATAACAACAATAGAACTTGAATCAATAACTTCTAAATTGGAAATGATAAGTTCTTAATAGGTAATCAGAACTTGTCATTAGGATATAGCTTGTGAATTGATAATAATAAGTTGTGAACCAAAAATAATAACAGAACTTGAAATAACAACTTAGTCGCACAAGGACATGTTAGTTATTTCCTTACATTTTCATAATTACAATTCAAGCTTCCCCTCTTCTTTTTTTTTGTCATTTTAAAGTTTTAGCAGCTTCTTTTTTTTTTTTGGAATTTCTCACATTCAAAACTCCTTTTCATCATTTTCTCAATTATAAATCACCACAGGATGAAAAAAATTGCCTAAGTTTTCCTCCAATACTTATAAGTCAAATTGAAGATGTTAGTTTTTTTTTTTGCCAACAAAAATTTACAACTTGTATGTGTTTTACACAAGTTCTTTATAAACACTTATTAGTAATAAATTAATTTTAAAAGACATATTAGTGATTCATTTTCTTAATTAATTTTTTTCATGAGACTTTTATAATTCCATCCATTTTAATTAATGGGTGGTTGGTTAAAACAAAAAATGAAGCTTTAACTTGTTTGGATTGCTTGTAAAAAAAAAATATTAGGATCAAATTAAATATTAAATATGGAAAACTATTAATGCAAATATATATATTTGTATCCAAGATAAATAGAGAATAGAGAATGAGAGAATTCGAAATTATAGTCATAATTTTACAAACTCATATTCCATTGAACTATTTTACCGTGGCAAGATGAAATAGAAATAGAGTGATGGGTCTCGCCTCTGTGTAACATAGAAATAGGGTTTCTTTGGGAAATTTAATATGTAAGTTTTTACAATTTCACTTCATTTTTAATTGAGTTCCTAATAATTTTTTCTTTTCATTTGGTTCTTATAGTTTTCTAAAGAACAAAACTGATGATAATTATCTATTGGCGGAAAACTGGACGTACAAGACATAAATAACTAGAAGTTTTGTGCTTTTCAAAAATATCGTTCTCCCTTTTCATCGTCCACATCCCCCACCCCCAAAAAAAATTTACGGATTAAATTATTATTTTAGAAATTTTAATTTTTAAACATTTAACCACTTTTAATTAATTTTATTAATATCATGAAAGTTGTAAATAATTTAGAAAGCTCTTCATTTCGTTGGACAATAATTTACTAACATTCTGAGATTTTCACGGATGACTACGATGCTATACTCTCTAATTAATAAGCAATCAAAGACCCCAACACACCCGAGAGTACAACGATGACTGGTTTACCTGCGAACACGCTCAGGATCATCACTTGCATATTATTAATAAAACAAATTAAAAGAGTTTACGTTTCTTTTGCAGGCCCACTTGGGACCTGCTTGGAGCCACGTTTGTTCTTCCAACCGTGCTTTTTGGGTTTAATTGGGCTTTTACTCTACGTTTTTTACTTTTGTGTGAGGAACATAGAGAGGAGGAGAAGAGAGGGAAAATTTTTCAGCAACTTGATTTAAAAAATTGACAAAGTAGGGTTATGCAATTTTAATAAAAAATGTAAAATAAAACAGTAATAAAAATTAATTAAAAGTTTTTAACCTTGCTTATCCAATTTTTCATATCAAGCTCATCAAAAAATTTTTCCTCTCCCCTCCTCTCTACTTTCCTCATACCAAACAGAAGCTACTTTCACTTGCTCCTAGTGTCTGTGCCGCAGGTTGAGCTACCTTTTTGGGCATTTACAGATTTACTCCCAAAAACAAAACATATTTTTTATCACAAAATATTTTTTATAATTTTAATTTTAATATTTCTCTTAAAGCTATCACATTATGTGTAAAAAAAATATACGTGTGTATTTAATAAAATTCATATTTTTTAAAATCATTTTATATATAAGCTTACTTTTCAATTAGCCATTCAAATAATTTTTAATTTAATTAATTATATATAATTAAATTTTTTAAAATATTTGCATGTGTTTTCAATAATACTTAAATCCCTTTAGTTTTGTAATTTTAATTTTAATAGTTTTTTAAAGTTACCAAATTACATATTTATAATATATATTTTAATAAAACTAAAATGTTCTTTCAAATCACTTTACATCTAATTTTGTTTTTTTAATTATGTCATCCAAATAAGTTTCAAAATTTCAGTTTGTCAAATTAACTTTTTTTACAAAAGCCAATCTAAATATAAATCACATCATATTATCAAACTTTTACTTTAACTTGAGTTTGCAGAAGTCATATTGAAAAAAAATCTACTTTTATCACCGCTAATTTAAACACATCTTTAAATGGGTATTGGGATTAGTTTTTTAAAACTGATTTTATGTGATCTGAGATAAATATATGAGAAAAATTTTATGTTAATTTAATTTGTATGAAAGTATTTTTTTTTAAGTGCTTCTGGGGATTTTGAAACACCCCTCTGACTGTCAATTTCTTCAATATATATATGTGTGTGTGTGACAACCCATGCCTTGGTCATCAATGTTTTGAAAATTGGATCGATCATTAAACCAGCTCAAACGCCAGTTAACGAATCATCGAATCAGTCATGAACAAATTGATATATTTTAATTAATACATGCTTAAAATTAAAATAGAAAGAAATAACTATATACAATGATAAAAGTGAATATTTCAATTTAAAAAATATATAATAAAAAATAACATTTATCAATACTCCATCATTTTTATCCCAAATGTATTTGTTTATTTCATATTTTATATTTTATAATTTTAGAATACAAACACATATTTCTCACATATTTGTTTTTTCCCCTTCACGCACGAATGCTTAATGGGTACAAATATGCATAAAATCTGATCTGGAAACATGGACTCATTTTTTCCCCCAAAAAATGAGACCGGTTCAATTGATCCGACTTGAGTTCAAGGCCGATTCCACCGGTTTTTGGTCAGTTCCCTAGCTCTCGCATTTTCTCTCGTGCCCATACTAGATAGGGAATGACTCCCAATTCCATTGTTTTTTTTTTTTTTTGGTTGTTCAGAGTATCCTCCCACCCGAACGGTAAGAGACTAATCTCTCGGGGTACTGTCAGGCACCATAGCGGGGACCCCTCCCAACAGTGTTTTTTCCATACACACCGTCCCAATTCCATTGTTGAGCTGGCTGAATTGGTCCGGTTGTCTGGACACCATTAACTATTGATCAATTTTATGAAGTCAAAGAAAAAATTAATACTACTTTCAATTCTTCATATAAATATTAGATAACTAATTTGTAAATATTAAAAAAAAACTATTTAAATTAGTTCTTTATAATAAATAGATATTATTTTCAATAAAATACATTTTCTAATTATGTATATTAAAATATAAGCCTTTTAACTTGTGTAACCATCACGGGCTACTTTGAAAAGAAAATGAATACATATAAAAAATAAAATAGATTGGAGTCTTATATTTAAGATCAAATTAAATCTTTAATTAACTCTTATATTTAGGGGTGGAGGTAGTGATTTTCAATTGCTTAACACAATAATTAAAAAAGGGCTAAGGGAGAAAAAATACCCACGCACTTTTACTGAATTGCAACTGGGACCATAAGCTTTTTTTGGGTGTAAAAATGCCTGCAAACTTTTCTAAATGAAACAAAAATACCACCTTTGTTAACTCATGCAAACTTCTGTTACTTTTTGTCTTGCTAGGCCTCACACTATTTTTCTAGGATTAAGGTGCAAATGTGTTTCGGAAGTTTTCACTTAGAAGCTCTAGATATCCAAAAGTTTTTTTTTTTGTGAGCAAATTTGCCTCAAAAATTTAAAATTGTAGCAATATTGCCCCATAAGGTTAAAAATATTAACAGATAACATCAAGATTTTGATGGTAGGGGACAATATTGCTATAATTTTAAACTTCTGGAACAAATTTACTCCTAAAACATCCCAGATACCTACTACTTCTAAATGAAAATTCATGGGATAAATTTGCAACTTAACCCTTGTTTATTTTATTAAAAAAATCCTCATACTCTCTCTTCCCCACACCCTCCAAACCGTCTTCTCTCTCTCTCTCTCTGTTTTAACTTCTCAGCTCTCTCCTTCAGAATTCCTGCTTTCTCTCTACTGCCCCTCTCGCTAGTTTCAAACATGGTACCTCAAGTCAACAACAACCTATGACTCACCATGAGGACTAATGTGTCGGCGCTCTCTTTCCTCTTCTCTGAAACTATTACAGCTTGCCGATGAAAAGATGAGAATGGAATGGTCGAAGATAACGGTGATGAGCTCTAGATCTTAAAAATTCCCGTCGTTTGGTTTTTTCCCTCTGGGTTGGATCAGTTGCTTTTAGTTCTTGGTTTTTCAAGGACACATAATGAATAAAGGTGGTCGGTCAGGTGGTGGAGTACAAGAATAGCACGTCATAGAATCCGGTGCCACCTTGAGTTAACCAGTCCAACATTCCCCATTTGGCGGCTATTTTTGCATTGATTTTTTTGTCATTCTTTGTCGTGCCTGTGCTTTGACCATAGTGCATGGGCTTGATGTAAAAGAAATGACGATCTTCATTGATGACCTGCTTCATTACTTGGTTCGAGGTAACTAAAGTCTAGATCATCATGAATATGCATATAACATCTATAAACATACAATTAAAAAATAAATTATTGGGGTAAAAATTTGTTTCTTGTCATTGGTGAGGATTATTAATTAACGTGTGTTAAAGCATAACATGTTATATCATATTTTGTATTAAGAGTCCGATATTGTATCAGCTATAGGTTGTCTAGAATAATCTCACCTTTACACGTGTCTAGTTTCAATAGGCTCTCAATTATTTCTGCTGATTCTTTGTAATGCGTTTTGTCCTCTAGCTATTGTATTCTTGTCTATATATTCAATAAAGGAACGCAGAGCACTGTGCTTCGGATTATTCAATTCCTTTTACCCTAGCTTTTCTATCTTGGTACCAGAGCCATGGCGGCGGCTGACTCTACCTCCTCTGCTTCAAAAACCTATAGCCTTTTTAGCTCTTCAAGCCAAACGTCTGCGATTAAGCTGGATCGCAGCAATTACCTTGTGTGGGAGTCTGTTGTCTTGCCGCTGATTGAAGGGAACCGCTTAGAAGGACACCTCAATGCCTCTGCCAGGATCCCGCCTCGCTTGCTCCCTGAAGCTAAAGGGACGACGGTGAATCCAGAATACGAGGAATGGTTTGTGGTAGATCGAATGCTGGTAGGATGGTTAAGAAACACTATGACTCAAGATGTTGGAGCACAGCTTCTTCACTGCAAAACCGCTTTAGAGCTGTGGAGTGGTGCTCGTGGACTAACTTGTGCATCGACTAAGGCAAGGATAATGGTGTACAAGACTGAGCTGCATCACACCAGGAAAAATGGAATGAAGATGGAAGAGTTCCTGAGCAAAATGAAAAATATTGCAGATAAGCTTGCTCTTGCTGGAGCACCTGTCAGTGATGAGGAATTACTTCTCCATACGTTAAATGGTCTAGATGCAGAATACAACGCGATCGTTGTCAAGCTTGCTGATCAAACTGGGCTCACTTGGATTGATGCACAAGCCTCCCTTCTTTCTTTTGAAGGTCGCTTGGAACAACTTAGCCATTTTGCTTCCCTCACTATTCAGTCGAGTGCTAATGTAGCTCAACGTCAAGATACTCCGACTGGTGCCTCACCTGATCGTCATTTTTCCGACTCTGGTTCTGGACGCAATGGTTGGCGTGGAGGTCGTGGTGCACGTGGTAGATCACGTGGTCGTCGAGGAGGGGGTAACAACGGCAGAACCTACTGCTTCTACTGTCAACGACCAGGACATATCATGGCGAACTGCTACTATAGAAATGATCGAAACTTTATGCCCACATCAAACTATGGTCGACCTGTTGATCCTCATGCCTACTATGCTTCCCCTTACTCTGTTTCAGATCCAAATTGGTACATGGATAGCGGAGCTAATTACCATGTGACTCCTAATTCAGACAACCTTGATCAAGTAGCTCCGGTTGGTAAGTCTCATCTTTCTACTTGTACTGGTGAAAAGAGTCGGATCTTGGGTATTGGCTCAAAATTCATACCCTGCCCTACCTCTAACACTAAACTGCTTCTCAAGGATGTCTTATTAGTTCCTAATGCCACTAAAAATCTCATGAGTGTGAATAGACTTATAGAAGATAATTTTGTTGATGTGAGCTTCACTAATTCTGGGTGTACTGTGAAGGACAAAGTGACAGGGGAATTGCTGATGCAAGGAACGCCCAGGGACGGAATGTATCCAATGGGCAGTAAGGCTAAGTTACAACCTCAAGTGCACGTTGCTCGTTTTACCGGAGATGAAGATGAAGTTAGAAATTGGCACCACAAATTAGGACATCCTAGCTTTAGAATTTTGAAAGAAATTTTGAACAGGTGTAATATGAAAATTCCTGTGAATGAAAAATACTTTTGTGAAGCCTGTCAACTTGGGAAATCAAAACATTTACCGTTTACTCATTCTGTCTCTCATGCTTCTGAGCCTTTAGATTTAATTCACTCTGACTTGTGGGGACCTTCTCCAGTGCAATCTGTTCATGGACACAGGTTTTATATTCATTTTGTCGATGATTTTAGTCGCTATACTTGGATTTATCCACTAAAACACAAAGGGGAAGCTATACATGCCTTTAATCATTTCAAGGCTTTCGTTGAAAATCAATTCAACAAGAAAATTAAAGCTCTGCAGTGTGATAATGGTTCAGAGTACAAGCCTTTTGTCCCTATAGCTCAGTCTGCTGGCATCAATTTAAGATTTACTTGTCCATATACATCTCCTCAAAACGGTCGCGCAGAGAGAAAGCACCGTCACATAGTTGAGATGGGACTGACTTTACTAGCTCAAGCACATATGCCACTCACATATTGGGTGGATGCTTTCCAAGTGGCTGTCTACTTGATAAACAGATTGCCTACACCAGTATTAGAAGGCAAAACTCCTCTGTTTGTATTGTTTAAAACAAAGCCAGATTACAAATCTTTACAACCCTTTGGGTGTGCTTGTTATCCTTGCTTGAAACCTTATAATGAGCACAAATTTCAATTTCATAGTCAAAGGTGTGTCTATTTGGGTGTAGCAAATCAACAAAAAAGGTATAAATGTTTGAGCTCCACTAGGAAAATATTTGTGTCCAGACATGTGGTTTTTAATCCATCTTCCTTCCCTTTTGTCACAGGATTTTTAAATAAAAGAGCAGGTGCAAGAGAATCAGATGATGCAACGATGATAATGCCTCCACCAGTGCACTCTGTGAATCTATTAACACAAAATCAGCAACCTGAAGCAAATATTGAAGTCTCCACGAGCTCTTCTTCAAATAGTACTGATTCACTCTCAAGGACTGACAATGTATTACAAAATGGCTCTCCACCTCGAAGCCCATATGATGAAGTACCCTCTGCAGATCAGTCTATGAGTAACAGGCCCAATATTGAGGTTGAAGCCCAAAATCCACCACAAGATCCATTAAATAGACATCATATGGTTACCCGAGCCAAGGACGGAATTTACAAGCCCAAGCATCCATTTATTGGGCTTATGCAAGCGGAAGACCCAAAATCCTTGTCAAAGGCATCTGAACCCGCTTTAATCCCTATGGCTCTTTCTCTTCCTCAATGGCGGCAAGCAATGGTGGATGAGTTCAACGCCTTGCAGAAAAATAAAACCTGGGTCCTAGTGCCATACGATGGTTCACAGAAGCTTGTTGATTGTAAATGGGTCTTTAAGACCAAGTTTTGTGCAGACGGTTCTATACTGAAGCACAAAGCACGACTGGTTGCGAAAGGTTTCCAACAAGCTGCCGGAATTGACTATGGAGAAACCTTCAGCCCAGTAATCAAACCTTCGACGGTCCGAGTAGTTGTTAAATACTGTAACATCACTGTCTTTGTTTTGATTTATGTGGATGACATTTTGATCACTGGAAACAATTCAGATTATCTGAGAAGTTTTGTGCAAAAACTGAATTCTATGTTCTCCTTGAAAGACCTTGGACTGCTATACTATTTTCTGGGTCTTGAAGTCTTTAGAGACAGTTCTGGAATTTTTCTGAATCAAGGGAAATATGTATTGGACCTGTTAAAGAAATTTAATATGCTAGATTATGCCCCTGTCCCAACACCTATGGTTACAGGTAGACATTTTTCATTCGATGATGGTGAATTGAGGAAAGATCCCACTCTGTACAGAAGAGCCATAGGATCTTTACAGTATTTAACAACTACTCGGCCGGATATTGCTTTTTCTGTAAATAAGCTAAGTCAATTTTTATCAAATCCAACAGTGAACCATTTTCAAGCTGTCAAGCGTATACTGAGATATTTGAAAGGAACATACAGTTATAGCTTGCACATAAAACCTCTATCATCTCTACAAATTATGGCATATACTGATGCTGATTGGGCTACTGATCTTGATGACCAAAAATCCATGGGGGGTTTTTGTATTTATCTGGGTAATACGTTAGTTTCCTGGTCTTCTCGCAAACAGAGGGTGGTTTCTAGATCCAGCACTGAGTCTGAATATCGAGCATTAGCTGATGGAGCTGCTGAGGTAAAATGGATCACATCTTTATTATTTGAATTAGGCTTGTTTTTAAAACAACCTGCTGTGCTGTGGTGTGACAACATTAGTGCACGAGCTCTAGCTTCAAATCCAGTTCAACATAGTCGGAGCAAGCATATAGAGATTGATATTCATTTTGTTAGAGACCTGCTGGCTTCTCGATGTATTGACATCAGATATATACCTTCAAGTCATCAGGTAGCAGACTACCTAACAAAGTCTCTTGCTCACTCTTAGTTCTCCCACTTCAGGCGCAAACTCGGGCTGTCTATCACACCCTCTCGTTTGAGGGGGAATGTTAAAGCATAACATGTTATATCATATTTTGTATTAAGAGTCCGATATTGTATCAGCTATAGGTTGTCTAGAATATTCTCACCTTTACACGTGTCTAGTTTCAATAGGCTCTCAATTATTTCTGCTGATTCTTTGTAATGCGTTTTGTCCTCTAGCTATTGTATTCTTGTCTATATATTCAATAAAGGAACGCAGAGCACTGTGCTTCGGATTATTCAATTCCTTTTACCCTAGCTTTTCTATCTACGTGGCATACATCAAAGAGTCAGGCATCCAAACATGGAAACTTCTTAGGACGTGTTTAGGTGGAAACCAAACCATAGTTTTAAAAGTAATTTTATGATATATGAAGTAAATATGTGAGATAAGTTTTGTTTCGATTTGCATAAAAATACTTTTTAAAAGTGCTTTTTTATTTGACCAAAGTACTAAACAGATATGAGAAAATGAGGATATGATTGGCTACATGACCTTTATGTTGAGGCTGATAGTTTTGGAGTCTAGATATATAGGGTATGTTTGGATTCCCGTTTGGAGTTGGAAAAGTGTATTGGAATGTGGGAAACTAAGGTTCGGGGCTTATTTGGGTTTTATTGGCTGTTTGGAGGGGCTTTTAGCCCAACCAACTTTTGGGACAAAATGGTAATGCCTTTCAACACTGAGCAAAGTGATTTTTTTGGTGTCTAATAAGTTAATTTACTGTTAGAGAGAGCATTTAATACTCATTCAAAATACCACCTACCATATTTGCCCTTCACTTTTCTCCCTCACTCTTCTCCCTCTTCTCCCTTACGGCTAACACTTAACAGAACTCTTCCCCCTTTCTCTTCTTCTGTCAGTTGCGTGGTCCGCCAGTTTTCCAACCTAGGTCGCACTGTCGTTCACCATTAGATGCTCTAAACATCAACTAAAGGTGAGGTTTGGTGCGCTAGAGATCCATGTGGTCTTCTTCCTTTCTATTCTTCATCGTTAGTGGCCTAGTTTTGCCAGTTCTCTAATCAAGCTCGCATCGTCATTCATCAATCTGGTTTATTATGCTGTACCAGAGGCATTATGCTTCGAGTATATCTGGGCGTTCTCTGCTCAATCTCACTTGTGTTTGAATCGATTTCACCATTACAGCAAACACTAACAGGTAAATGTCTTTTGATTTGGGCAAGTATTCTGAAATATTTTGTTTATACTGATTTACTGAAATTTTTTTATCTGGGCAGCAAACACATTATTTGTTTGTATTGATTTACTGAAATTTGTTCTGGAAAGAATGTGCCATTATTTGAAACTATTTTGATTACCAATTAATTGTTAAATGTAGAAATGTTTACTAATTTGAATTGTTGACTGATTTTTCTTGAAACTTAACTTGTGCACCTTTCTTGGCGTCCAGAAACTTCAATGAATATTCATGTCCCATTACCCTTTATAGTTTAACTTGCGCCAAGAAAACCACTAGAGCTTATGATTCTTTTGCATCTCTAAAAAATAGAAGTTATATGCCCAAACCAAAAAAATTATTGAACAATAGAAACCCATAGCTATTTCTCTGTTTTTAACACTTGCTTTCGTTGGTTACTTACAATAACCATGTTATGTTTTTAAGACTTGATTTTTTTGGTTACTTCTCAATTAGTTGAATTGCCTCACTTTGCAGCATCGACTTAAATGGTCACTAATGAAGCTTCTAATACCAATGTGATATGTTGAAGAATTTATTTTCAAAACAATTTTCAAAATGATCAAACTTTGATGAATAAAACATATATTTCTTATGATCATTAAGTCGTCGCTTGGCTAGGTGTTTGTTTGTTTGTTTGAATGTGTTGCTATATATATATATATATATATCATTATGCTCCTCGTCTACTTCCTCTCTGTCTAAATATTCTGAACCCTTCATGTGGTAGTAATAACTTGCCAACTTAGAGTAAGAATTTGCTCTTACACTATGTTTGGTACAGGGTTTTCGGAGGGGAGGGGAGGAAAGTTGCTTCCCTCCCCTTGTTTGGCTAGTGCAATTTTTTAGGAGGGGAGGGGAGCAACTCTCCTCCCCTCGTTTGGTTAAGATATTTTTTAAAGAGGGGAGGGGTTCTTCTCCCCTCTTCTTCCCTTCTAGCCTCCCCTCCAAAAGTAGGGTTTTTTGGAGGGAAGATGAAAAATAATATTTTAATTCCTCATATACCCTTTCGATTTGTTAACCCCTAATCAATCGTAAACATTTCTATATAAGAGAGTTCTTTTGAACATTTAGCAAGAGGTTGTTGAGATAATTGTCTCCAAAATTAGTAAGCATTTGCAAACCTTTTTTTTCTTCTCTTCTTCTGATTCCAAGAGGCCGTCGGTATTTTCTTTCACCTTCAAGGTCTTTTCTCTGATTGAAATCTATCACTTACTACTTTTTATCTTGATATCCTATAAGTGTGTGACTGTGTCTTGTAAATTAAAATTGGTGAATTGCATTATATATATAATTATATCTTAATAAAATAAAAAAGTCAGAAAATTCATTTAAATTTTATAAGGTTAAAATAGTCAATTTTTTATCAGAACAAAATAAGGTATTATTAAAATTACTCTCTCCCCTCCCCTCCCCTCCAATCAATCCAAACAGGAGATCATTAAAATCCCCCCCCCCCCCCCTCCCTCCCCTCCCCTCCAGTTTGTAGCTCCCCTCCCCTCCCCTCCCCTCCCCTCCCCTTCCCTCCATCGAGCCAAACATAGCGTTAGAGACTAGATAACCTTTTAATCTATTTTTGCAAATTGGAAGAAGGTTAGGTATGTGCCAACTTTTGATTGTTATATATTTGAACTTGGAAAAATTATAAGATGGAAGAGGTTGGTTGGGAATATGGAGCCACGCCTACTTTTGATCAAGAGTTTAAAAAAAAAAAAAGGTACAGTATGAGAAGACATGGGATTCCATCCACATTGATCTTGCTTTCCTATATTGAAGAGATAACCTATAGATCATGTTTTCAATTTTTAGCCCAGTAAAATGATAGTTACTTTAGATAAATATTTGCTCACATACACATATATATTGTTTGTTAAAGGAGCTGGCTTGATACTTACTTTAGATAAATTAATGTATTATACTATTGTCGTTAATTTATACATTGTATACTTATTATAGACAATTATTTGATCTACTTTGTTTTAGTAGTATTCTCTTCATGCTACAATTTTATACTATGAGCTCTCTCCTTTTTCTACCAACCCCATCATCATTTAGATTTTTTTTTGTTGCCTTTCGAATTGGTCATTGAGCTACTGTCCTTCTATCTTACTACGATGACACATAGCAATTATATGATTTTTTAAAACAAAAGTTTATATTCGGTTAGTTTAAACATAAGAAAAGTAAAGTTTCTCTTTTCAAATAAGTAAAAGAAACAATAAATTAGATGTAGCTTGAGTTTGTTGTTTACAATATATAGCCTTAATTTTTCTCTCATAGGCATTGTAGCATAGAATTATCAGTAACGTTAAATGCAAAGCGCATTGGGATGTTAGCACCACACAGGTTTTCCTCAAAGCATGCATTGACTAAATCTATAGCAAGCATCGTCAAGGATTTTTGTTTACAAAGAAAGGCTAGAACAACATTGGAAAAGCATTGAATGAAAAGGCAGGGAGAGGATATGATGAGAAGCAACTGAAAAATAGGTTAGATAACTTGAGGAAAGAGTGGAAGGCATTTGAATCATTAATCACTAAAGAAAATAGCATAGGGTGGGACCCTAAAAGGAATATAGTGATGGCATCAGATGAGTGGTAAGAGAGGGGGAAAAAATAAGTATGAACTAGTTTATATTAACTCATAAGCGGTATTATGATATTAGATATGATTTAGTTTTGGTTTACTTGTGACTTTGCAGGACACTCTAGCATATGAAAAGTTTAAGCACAATCGGTTAAAATTTCAAATTGAATTAGATACTATATTCAAGGTTACTACGACATCTAGAGAGAATATATGGATATCATCTTTTACCTAGCCTAAACCATAGAGGGTCAATCAGGATAATGTGTACTAACCAACGATAGACCTAGAAGAAGGTTCAGGAAATAGCAAAGACAAGCTTTTAGGTGTTGACATTAGACGTAGTGCAGGAATTTCAGATGAATTGGAAGGTATCAATGTAACCGCACATACTTCAAACACTGCACCTAGTGTGCCTAGTGGTTTAGGAAGTCAAGGGAAGAGGAAGAGAGGTGAAGGGTAGATAAGCACAAAAAGCAAAAATTTCAGCATAAAAAAATAACAAATGCAGTAAGTATGACAGCTAGTACAAGGACACAACAGAGGCAGTAAGCAAAATTTGCAATAGTGATAATGATACAACTAACTATGTCACTGATATGTTAACCATAGAGGAAATTGCATCTAATACTGAACTTTGTATCCTCTGTTGTAATCTTTTGGCACACATGCCTATGAGGGATATATATATATATATATATGCTAGCTAGCCTCAAAGGAAATTGAGCGATGTTGGTAGCTTGGTTAAAGTACAATGCTTACAACCCGCCGTCATATATGAAAACAAAGCATCCTTAAGCTGTGTCAAGAGACCAATTATGACTTTCCTTTTTCTAGTTCAATGTGTTTAATGATAATGTGTTGTTTCAAGATACCTTTTATGACTTAGCTTTTTATGATTCTAATTATGCTCTTATGTTGTGTGTTCTAATTAGGTTGTTCAGTGACAATGCATTGTTCTCTGCTTATGACATGTTGCAACATATGTTCTTCCTTTTTTGTGTGTTTTACTATATGTTTAAGATACTCATACTTGGTATTTAACCACTCATAGGTTATATAATCCATGTCAGATTTAACGAGGGTTGGGACAAGGGATGGGACGATGAATGATTGGGTAATCAAGATCGATAGTCTTAATTGCTTCCCTTTTCACATCAACACATAACCCAATTATTAAAGTGTATTAATGGGTCATTATGTGACTCCCTTTGCATGTAAACAACCATATAGAACTAGTGAACAAAAAAGTTATTTATGGGTATAGGAACTTTTGCACTGGCATTTAGGACAGTGTAAGAATATGTTTAGAATGGAAGCAAAGATATTGATCCAATTGTGCTCTAAATTGGTTGAACATGGGTTACAGAATTCTAAGTACATAGGTCTGCATGAATCTGTTGCCATGTTCTTGAATATAATTACACATGGATAGTGTAATGGGATGATCCAAGAGAAGTTTCACCATTCAGGAGAAACAATCAGTAGGCATTTTCATAGAGTATTGCATGCTTGCCTCAATCTACCTAGGGAAAATATCAAGCCACACATCCTACATTTTCTTATTGTCACCCAAAAATAGAAATAATCCACGATACTACCCATTTTTTAAGGATGCAATAGGATCAATTGATGACACCTACATAAACTGTAAGGTTAGTCATGATAGGTAAGACAAATATATTGGAACAAAAAGATATCTAACTCAAAATATCATGGATGTATATGATTGGGATATACGCTTCACTTTCATGTTGGTGAGGTGGGAAGGTAGCGCGCAATATGCCCGTAAGGATACAATAAGATCAATTGATGGCACCTATATAAACTGTAAGGTTGGTCATGATGGCTAAGACAAATGTATTGGAAGAAAAAGATATCTAACTCAAAATGTCATGGATATATATGATTGGGATATACGCTTCACTTTCATGTTGGCAAGATGGGAAGGTAGCCTGCAATATGCCCTTGTGTTTCATAGTGCTATCTCAACTCCATTCATGAATTTCTCCCATCTACCTTAAGGTATGTTACTATAAGTTTCAATTCAATTATTTTGAAACCATTTCTCAATTGCACTAATTTGACATCAACTAATAATTTCATCATTCATTAGGCAAATATTGTTTGGTTGATGTTGGTCATCCAACACTAATGAAATACCTTGGCCCGTATAGACGTGAGTGCTATCATCTTCCAAACTTTAGCCACCAACCAAGATTTAGAAATAAAAATGAGGCCTTCAATTACTATCATTCAAGTTTGAGTGGCACTATTGAAAGAACTTTTGGGGTTTGGAAGAATAGGTTTGCAATCTTAAGAGATATGCTTAAATTCAAATTTCAAATACAAGTCTGCATAGTTTGTGTAACAATGGCTGTGAATAATTTTATTAGGAAAAATTCTTGAACCAATGACCACTTCATACAAGCTAAATATGTGAATATGAAAGTGTAATTGACTATGACAATAATTATGTAGCTGATGAGGCATCCTCGTCAAGTTTAACATCTTTCGCATAAATGAATCGTGTTCATGACTCAATTAGAGAGTAAATTGTACAAAGCTTATGATCCAATTAGCTATGCAATATTATTTAGTTCAAGAAATTTCAATTTTAATGAATCTTAATTTATATTTATGTTTATCCATTTTATATATTTAATTTTCTTTGCTAAAAATATATTTAGTTATCTACCATGTATTTTTAAATTTTTCTCACTAACAAACATTTTATTTTATAATTTTAATTTTAATTATTTTCTCAACAATTATTACATTAATATCATATAATACAAAATACTATTATCCAATAAAGTTCATGTCTTTTTCAGTCATTTTATATCTAAACTTATTTTTTTAATTAATTATCCTAAATAATTTTCATTTTTTCAAATGATTTTTTATAAATGGCAATTTAAACAAAAATCACATTATACTAATTGACTTTTACTCTAACTTCAGTTTGGAAAAATCAGTTTTGTCACCGTTAATTCAAACACACTCATAATGGGCAATGGAATTCTGGTTGAAGAGAAGGACCAAGAGAGTTGAGAAGTTAAAAATAAGAGAGAGAAAGATAGGACGTGTTTGATTGATGGTAGAAGGTGAGAGAAGAGAGAGTGTGGAAGGAGTTTTTGGTTAATAAAATAATCATTTAAAAACAATAGTGCAAGGCCTACCAAAATAAAAAGTACAGAAGTTTGCAGAAGTTAATGGAGTTGATATTTTTGTCCTATTCATAAAAATTCGTTAACATTTTTATATATAAGAAAAGTTTATAATACTAGCCACACATTTGCTAAAAATTTATGAATATTTTTGCGTTTTAACCCATTTTAAAAAATATGTAATAAACTCATAGTTCCATTCCCACTTCCAGCTGTGAAATTGAGGTTTCAAAATTAGGTTTGTATGGAGTAATATAAAGGAACACCTACTTTAATTTGATTTCATAATCACGTATAAATTATTAAAAAGACTAGAATAGCCCTAAAAAAAATACTCTTTTGGTCCTTAATATAGGACCCAATTATTGAGTTGGTTTTGATCCTAAATATAAGACTCATTTCTCATATTTATCAATTTTCTCTAAATTATCCCTATGGATATTCTCTCAACAATAATCAAGTAGAAGAGAGGGGGTATTAAGAAAGATAATTATGGTGTTTTAGGAAAAACGTGTCATATTTTTAATAATTAAGTAACTTACCTAACTTCTTTAATCTAATCAAATTAGTTAAATAGGTCTTATATTAAGGACCGGAGGAGTATTATAGGGGTAACTTCCTCTAGGGTTTTGACCTCTTTGTCTCCGATCCAGATCTCCTCCAGCAGCGGGGCTTGGTCCATCTTCTTGTCCCGCGGCGTCGGTTTGTTCCGGCAGCCATAATCGCCCTTCCCTCTCTCATTCAAAACTTGTTACGCCTTCTATTTCTGCCCCTGTGAAAACCCATGCTAGCTTTCTGATATATTCCTCCTGTCCTAAATATAAAGACAAAATGGAGAGGAGAATTATAGGACCCCAAAAACCAGGAGATCTGATCAACCCTCTGCAGAGTTGGTCTGCTGTTCACCTTCATGGGATTTGCTTCATCTCTCTAGAGCTTCCGCTACCGATATCTTCACTTCCATAGGACCACATGGACCTTACTCGTCTCCATCATCGTCGAAAGGCGTGAGATTACTTTCATACATTTGCATATGTTATTGATTATTTAATAGCTTTCTCTCATGTGCTAATTAGCTTCTTCTCCATCGTCTTGCTCCTTTTAGGATCTGTTCACGGCTTGTCTGAAGCTTCGTTGGTTTGGGGTTCAGTCATGGGGTTCGAAGCTTTTGGTTTTGTTCACAGCTCACCTGAAGCTTCACTGGCTTGGGACTGGTCACATGTTCGCGGTGGGACAACGGAGAAAGCAGATCGGACTGTAATTACTTGCTCCTCCCTCGCTGGTAGTTGTTTCTCTCTCGTCGGCGAGTAGCAAATGGCGACTGGAGAGTGGAGGAAGGAAATCAAGAGGCGGGGGAAGAGAGGCTTGGGATTGGGCAAAATAGGAATTTGAAAAACATTACCGCCATAATTCGGTAAGAAAATGTTCAATCCTATGACTAATCTTCTAATATCGTTGGTGGTATTCACGCGGTCTTAAATATAAGATTATTTTTATAGTATAAATTATACTACGAAAGAGATCTTATATTTATATCTAGGACGGGAGGTTTATCATGGAATCGCATGAGCGATAGGATTAGGGCTCCCATCTTATTCGAAAACATCAAAGGTGTTTTTTTCTTTTTGTTTCTTTTTTCCTTTCAATAATTCGAAAGCATGAACGTTAGCATCGCCCAATTGAAACCCCTTAATCCCACGCGTCAAACCGGGCCCGTAGCATTGAATGCAACAACTTATTCAGCAGACTCTTGTCTTTAATGCGTGAGAGTTACATCTGCTTAATTAACAAAGGTATAAAGAGCAACCGTGTAGCATCTTGACTTTATTTTTCAGGTTGATCTAATATCCTAATTTTTTTTATGGCACCTGTGTTGTGAATATTATTAATATTGTGTATAGATGTGTTAAAGAAAGAGTCGATTCAATATTGTTTAAATATTTTTAATCTGAAGAGATGAATCATGCGCTTATAAATTAAAAAATTTATGAGACTCATGAATCTAACATATCGTTATAATTTTTAATTGAAGAAGTATATTACTTCAAAAGATACTACTTCAAAGCATCACTTCATTATCTATAAATACCCTCACCATCGATCTATTTGAATGAATCATAAGAAGAAATTTTTTGTCCCTTACTGAGGGTTTTTTTTTTTAATCTTTCTTTGTTGTCCTGTCACCCTATAGCATTACAAGAAAGATTCATTTAATCTTGAGGAGTGTTGCTTCCTAATTCATTGGGGGGGGGGGGTTTGCGGAATATCTTGTAATAAGAACAGTATCTCTATGACACGACTTTAACCGTATATTTTTGTTGTTTTGCAGGTTTTCCTAACAGCATAGTCTTATTTCCTTGACGCATCAGTGCCTCAATGTTTAACCGTATATTTTTGTTGTTCTGCAGGTTTTCCTAACACCCTAGTCTTATTTCCTTGACGCATCAGTACCTCAATGTTATTTTTTTCAATTGCATTTGCTACCCCAGTAGAGTGCTAATGTACTAAAATTAAGATTAATGTCTACATAAAAAAACACAGATTGCTGTGTTACCCAAGTATAAATGGAATGTAGCTTTATATATATATATATATATATATATATATATATATATTGCCAAATCAATCTATGTGTGCAAAAATGGGAAAACATGAAAATAAACATGTGCTATTACTTATACTCATCTGATTCCTTTTTGGCGTAATTTGTTTAGAAATCGAAGACGAAGAGCAAAAGCACATGGCGAGGAAACTAAGGATCAGCACTGATGTCTCCTTTGATAATGCTAGAATTCAAACTGCGAATGCGATTTACTACGTCTGGAGTTGAGTTGGAACAATCACATGAAAATGATTTTTTTTTCCCCTTTTCTGTTATTATTATAGCATAAGGGAAGAAAAAATAACTACGGATCTGAGTGTTGAATTTTTCAATAGATAACTGATTCTGCAGGATAAAGAGGTTTCATCAATGAAGGGGTTCATATATAGAGATTTCACAGAACTCCCGGACATATATATGACCCAAAGCCTCTCTAATATTACCCAAACAAAAAACAAATAAATAAATAAAAACAACAACAACAAACTCAATCCAGTTTTATTACAACAAAGAAGCTCAGTGTCCCTTCCTCTCACCCTCTAATTACCCCAAATAGCGCACAAGGAAAGCTCAACTTTAATTTCGGAAGCCTTGCTAAGACCCAGAGCAATAACGCCTAGCAGAGAGCAAGCTTGAACAGTCATGAGTAGCATCCTCTTCGTACGACTCATCTTTGGCTCGGCAGTTTTAGCCAACGCATCTCCCTGATCGTCTATGGGCAGAGAGTACTGACCACCCTGTGCTTTGGTCTCTTTTCCGGTCGCGGACGTCGCCTTCTTAAGCTGGGCAAGGTGAAGAGCAGACACCTTCTCTTCAAGATGCTCCGGCATGTCATAAACCTTCCTCTCGTACTTGCCTGTCCCTCTCTTGCTCCACAACTCAAGCATAGCAACCACAGGTCTTGTGCAAGATCGAGACAGGTATTCTTTCTTTCTCAGTACGATGATGCTGGAGTTAGTATCAGGAAAGACCCATTTGTCGGCGTGAGAATTGACCCTTTAGATGTGCTTGTGTCCAGCATAGGGCGTTGTTACTATGGTCCGATAATATTGAATCCACATCGTAAATAATGGCGTCGTTCTTCATCTTCTTTAAGTGCAGCTTAACCGCAGCGATATTGTTCATGTTGTTGCAGGAGATGACCAGTACGTCAGCTTTAGAAACAACATCGTCAAGGGTCTTGACCACTGAGAAACCTCGGAGGACAGCTTGAGTAGCGAGGTTGGGATCAACCTCGAGCACAGCCACTTTAGCGCCAGCCTGCTTTAGTGCAATAGCATATCCCTCGCTGGCATCTTCGTATCCACACACAACGGCTTGTGTCACCGGAATCATCCTGTTGGTAGCTTCCCTTATGCCATTAAAAAGAGCGTAGAGGAAATCGGTCGACTCACTGAACTGTTCACACAAACATGCAGCATATCAGATATGTAATTATAATAATAATGATGTTAACGAGTTTTTCCAAAACTAGCAACAGGATATAAATGGACACAAGGTTTTACGAGACCATTGCGAAAAGTCAAACACAGCAGAGTTTGTAAAACAACTAAAAGCTGAGAACTGCGAAATTAGTTGATTATGAAAATTTAGAGCACGCCCCAGCCAGCATTTGGCAAATAAAATGGTCGCGGGATCTCTCCTGTTCTTTCCCGTCCTCTTGGCCCTGTTTGGCTGGGGCTTTTGGAGGGAGGTGGGGGGAAACGGTAAGTGTGTTTGGCCGGAAATAAAATGAAGGGGAGAAGAGGTATAGAACTTTTTTTTTTTTTTTTTCAATTTCACATGTTTTCCTTCCTTCCAAAAATGGGGAGGTCTTGGCCAACATTATATCATTATATATTTTTTTGAAATCAATATTGGAAGTCAAAACATGACAACAAAATTATTATATCATAACATGATATGTATATATTTTTTCCTGATACGTATTTTTTTGACCGAGTTTCATGACATCTATATGTTAATATTTATCTTATAATTATAAAAATGATGAGATAAAATTATAAAATTTAGTCAATATATAAATAAACTGATGCTTTAAAATGTATATAAAAATATTTTATCAAATACAAGTGACGGGATAGGTTTTTTGAGATTCATAAATTAGGAATTAATATTTCTGATATAAATATTGTAATTTTTTTTTATGCAAAGGCAAATTCATTAAAACAGGTAAAACGATTGCAACCTAAAAATCTAAATATAAATATTGTAATTTTTTTATGCAAAGGCAAATTCATTTAAAAAGCGTAAGAAAATTACAACCTAAAAATCTAAATGCAAGTATTGTAATTTTTTGATGCAAAGGCAAATTCATTAAAACAGCATAAAAAAGATTACAACCTAAAAATCTAAATATAAGTATTGTAATTTTTTTATACAGAGGCAAATTCATTAAAACAGCGTAAAAAATTACAACCTAAAAATCTAAATATAAATATTGTAACTTTTTTTTTTTTTTATATTTCGTTTTTTTTCCTCTTTTGATTTCTGTTCAAGCTTAGTCCTTCTTCTCTACGTCCCAGCCGGCCTCTCAGTGCAGCAGATCTGCCACTGCCACCACCGCCGACATGAGAAGTTCTCTTCCTCGGAACCCCGCAACCCCTCCTCCCAGAATCTCAGATCTGTAATTAACCACAGAAGCAACAAGGCGAGATAATGCGGTGCGGCTGGAGGAGATTAACATTTTCGTTCCAGATCTGCGAAAAATAAATCAGAAGCCGGTGTGCTGGTCGCGACCCGAACGTCAAAGTGTGTTGTTTCTAAGTGGAGACGGATTCTTGTGACTGAGGAAGAGACAAGAAAATGAGAAAAAATAGGAGATGTGCCCACGCCACAAGTAGAGGAATTTAATTGCAAATTGTACGAAAGTTCAAACTCATCAGATCTGAATGAAAAAATCAACTTTCTAACCGCTAACAAAAATTTCAAAATCTGAAACAGATCTAAAACTAAATGATCCTAACCGTGCTCTAGGTGAAACAGCGGTTGTCATTAATGGCAGGAAACAACAGAGTTCCATGATCACTAGGGAAGAGACGAGGATGAGAAAAAAAATAGGAGATGTGCCTACGCGGGAATTTAATTACAAAGTGTACGAAAGTTCAGACTCATCAGATCTGAATGAAAAAATCAACTCTCTGACCGCTAACAAAAATTTCAAAATCTGAAAGAGATCTAAAACTAAATGATCCTAACCATGCTCTTGGTGAAACAGTGGTTGACATTAATGGCAGGAAACAACAGAGCTCCATTAGCTTGCAGCCGGTTAAGCCTGTCAATACCAGCGGTGGTCTCCACAGTGACACCAACGAGCCTGTCCTTCATGTTGCGGTACCTCGTGGAATCAGAGTTCAGCCCATCCCTGATAATGGTGAGAACAATCTGGAACTCGGCAGTATCGGCGAGAGAGGGGTTTGGCAACTGACCAGTCCTGGCATAAATCTTTTCAGCTTTCACACCCTCATGGATCAAGAGTGTTGCGTCACCGCAGTCGTCAACTATCAGATCGGGGCCACAATCAAGCGCGCGGTCGATACCCCGCCAGTACTCCTCAAGAGTCTTCCCCTCCGGAGCGGAGGCGGGGGAGATGTTGCGGAAGCACCTGCGAACTTCGGCTCCCATATCAGTTAGTGCTGTGCTGATGACATCGTTCCGAGTGGTCTCGGCGGAGAAAACGGCAATTTTAGGGCCTCTGAGAGGCACTAACAAGACGAACTCATCACTGCATGCCATGAGGCCCGACATGTCGACCTCTATGTCCTGGGCCAGGAGGCGGCTGAAGTCGGCCAGAGAGAGGAGCTTGGTTTTCTCAGTAGCCAGTACCATATCGCAGCGGAGGTTACTAGGAGGAAAAGAAGGAATCGGGAGGGGGATCAGAGTAGAGACTAGAGAGATACTAAAGAGCGATGGTAATTGCCCTGTGCCCTGTAGGTTGATGGGTTAAAATAAGGAGGAACTCCAAGAGGTTTTAGGTTTTCCAGATGCTTCTGCCGGGCTGCCCCAAGGGGAGGTCCCGCGTTTCTCCGCGTCTGCCTGCCTGCCATTGCGTGTGTACTCCCCCCGCGTCTGCCAGACTGTACTCCCCCCGCGCCTACAGTGTATTGTATGCTTTTAAATTAGAAAAATAATATACAAAATATAGTAATTATTAACGGATAATAACATATTTAAAAATATTAAATCTTTGAATTCCATCACTTCATATCATAATTATATATATAATTCAATTTGTGGCATTGTAATTTGATGATCTCTAGCACGTATGTCTGAGGGATTACGCAATTCTTTATAGCTTTATTTACCCTTTAATTTTATGTATCTCATCCATTGATGATGAGCTTACTATTAAAGCACTAGAATATTATATTCACTTCTGGACATAGTGAAAACCTTTCACCTTGTATCTACATTTATTAGTTTTATTACATAATGTAATGTTATATATAAGGAATTTTAAGTTGATTATATCATACAGGTTATAATTAGGAAAAATGACACAAGAAAAAGAAGCTGAAAATTTATAAATATCAGATAAGGAATGCAAGAAAAAAAAATCTTATCATTTGCAAATTTTGTATTATCAATACCAAATAAAGTGTTGTTATCAAACCTAATTTGAGATTTAATAATTTTTAACTTCTTTTTTTGTCATTCTCCCTTATAATTAACTAATTTATTTAATTTTTGTAATCTAGACAAATCTATTAGGTAGCTTTTATATGAAAAATTGGAAAGGTATTTTATAAATATGTTATTATCAGTTAATAATAACTATCTTTTTCATTTCAAAAAAAAAATTTATTTCATTTTATTTCCTATTCCATGATTTCATGGACCAAAAAATTCCGAGAGCATGAATAGAACAATGTCGCTGAAGGTAGCGAACTGGCAAACCACAATCGTAATGGAGAAAAATAGGGCTGCGCATGGATTAAGCTGGGCAGGGCAATACTTGTTACATGCCGTCGAATTTAGCATTGATAAAATGGATAAAAAATTTGGTTAAGGGCCAATAGGAAAGAAGATTGGCTAAAAAAACTAGGCATTGTGTGAGACCCAAAAATGGTCCGAACCGTATTTTTAAATTTATTGGTCCAAGAAGGATAAAATAGAAAAATTTGAGAAAAATTCTAAAATTTTTTTAAAAAATAGAAAATTGGTGAATTAGAGGTTTTGGAATCTCAATGGAGGCCCTAGAGGTGAAATTGGTGTAAAAATGAATTATTACAGAATTTTCCAAACACGGAGGTTTTTCGAGAAAACAATGAAAAATTGAAGGAAAATAATTATTTTAAATAGCTAGAGACCTCAATAATTCTAAGAGAAATATGGATTAATTATTTAAATATTTCTGAGAATTTATAAAATTGGTTTCAGGTCTTAGAAGCACAGGAATTAATCTTAGAAAATTTATTCTCCCGCAATTTTACCAATAAAGGCCTAATCGGGAAAAATTCAAAATAAATAGTTAGAGGTAGAAAAAAATGCTAAAAATTTTCAGATCATATCCTTATATTAAAATAAGATTTTTTGATGGAGATAAATGTATTTTTGAAGGCCTAGAAAAATTATGGAATATTACAAGTGAATAGTAACTTATAAAGTTTCAAAATGGTTTGAAATTGTGATTTGGTTTGTGGGCCATCTTTTAGGGTCATCCTAAACCAGAAGTGGGCCCCACATTGGGCCTAGATAAGGTCCAATTTCGTGCAAAAATCTGGACCCTTAATTAAATTGGAATTTAACCTATATAAATATCAAGGGAATATTCTAGGATTTCCACACTTAGCATGATCTGAAAATTTCAGCACTTGATGGCAGTCATGTGTCCCTCTTATGTGGCACAATCACATGTCTGAATAGTGAGGGAGAAGGTGGATTATTTTGCCTATAAATACCCCCTAGATATGTGAAAATAGGTAGAAAATTGGTAACACAAGGGGAGGTGCTGCCAAAACATTTTTTTGAGCTGAAACCTGAATTGGATAAGTGCTTTTGGATAAGAAATCATCAAGAATTTACCAAAGTATGTCTAAGCTCTATTATGGTTAAGATTAAAGCTTGTTTTGGTTAGGTTTTTGAATTAAAATTCATGGGGGAAACACTGTTTAAATTTGGCCAGCATGCTTAGACTTTAGAAAAGGATAGAAACCTTAAATATGAAGTTAAATAAGTATGTTTAAATAGTGTTTGGATTAATTTTTGGAAGAAAACCAGCTTAGGTTTTCTTATGCACCAATTCGGCCAAGAAGAAATTTTGGGACAGAAGTTTGTTTTGCTATGATTTGATGATTTCAATGAGTTTAAAATATGTTTTCTTGTAGGAAAACACTAAAAGAAAGTGTTTAAAATCATTGGAATCAAAAATAGAATTTTTAGAACATATATGCCCCATATGCGGCCAAGACAGATTAAAGGGAAAAGAGTTTGATTTTCATAAATCTAATTAGATATTTGGATTCTACGTAAAAAATTGTGTAGGAATGAAGCAAGAGATTGTTGGAATCCAAGGAGAAATAATCATGTTAAAAATCAAAAGAAAAGGGAAATTAAGAAAGTTTAAGGTTTAGTGTTGATGTTTAAATTGAATGATTGTTAACATAGCTTATAATTATGCCTAGATTGATAGGTCACTATAAAAAAAAAAGTAGAATTATCAGCGAAACACTTCTAACGGTTACACAAAACCGCTACAAATTAATACATTTCTAGCGGTTTTAAAACAAACCGCAAGAAATTCGTAGCGCTTTGATCAGAAACAGTGTGGGCCCCACAATTTTCTAGCGGTTATCAGTAAACCACTAGAAAGTGACCGCCAGAATTGTTCACGTGTTTTGGCGCGAAGTTCGCGCCAAACTTCTAGCGTTTATTTTCTAGCGATTCAGATGATAGAACCGCTAGAGAATGCAAATTGTCGTTCCATTCTCTAGCGGTTACTAAACCGCTAGTAATTCAACAAACTTTCTAGCAGTTTTAAGAGAAACCGCTAGAAAGTTTTTATTTTTCCTGAAGAGTTGTGACACGTGGCTGAATACAGGAGGTGGCGCAGCGTAACAGCTAGAAATTTCTAGCTGCTTTGCTTAAACCGCTAGAAAATTCTAGCAGTTCTTGTAAAACCGCTAGAAAATCGCAGCCTATATATACCCCCCACCGTGTTATTTTCACTGTTTGGCGAATTTTGAAGCAGAGCTCTACTAAATTCTCTCCACGAAGTATATCCAGATCTAGTTGCAAATCCATATTTTCAGGTAAGAATAGTAATTTATTTATAAATAATTTTTTTTATTTTTTATTTTTTATTTTATTTATTTTATTATATTTTTTATATTAACTTTGATAGACTAGCTTAATTTAGTTAGAGTTAATAGAAATTTTCTTTTATAGTAGGCTACTTTTTTTAGAGTTAATAGAAGTAGTTATATTTTTTTTATGAGTTAACAGGAAATTTAAATATAGGAATATCTGTTTTTCAATTAACATTATTTGATATTATTATTTAGAGTTAATAGAAATAATTATTATTTGATATGATTATTTATTTTGAATAATTGTTAGTTGTAAAATATATTTTTCATTACAATTGCTATTTGCTATTATTAGGATGAGTCGTCGACCAAGGAAGGAGCTGATTGATCCTGAGAGAGTAGGACCCAGTGAGGATCGTGGTGGCGGCGGTCATGATGTTGGTGAGCCATTCCCGAGCATTCATAACTACAATCTGAACGAGGAGGATATCCTGAGCTTTATGGAGCACGATGATATCCAATAGACTGAGGAGGCTCATTTTTCGGGGGATGAACAACCCCATGGTGATGTTGGTGAGGAGAAGGAGTAGGAGGAGCAGGTTTAGGGGAATGAGAATCCCCATACTGAGCAACGTCCTGCTCCCAGACACTAGATCGATTTTAAAATGGAATTTGAGAGTAAGTATTTGTTTAACTTTTTTAAATTTGGCAACTATTTAATTTATATAGAAATTGTTTTAATTCATTAATATATAATTAATTTCTTAATTAAATTTTGCAGACTCTGAGGGGAACAAGTCCTATAGGAGGCTAACAGCCAGAGAGCTGTCTATGACGACGAGCGGACGGGTCGTTGTGCCGTTGAATGAATTGGGCCGACCGACCAAGAAAGGTGACCAGTTGTATAACAAGTATGTACACCTTCTTGGTCAGCAGTGGACTCTGTTCCCCATTTATGTGAAGGATTGGAAGAAAATTACTCATAAGAAGAAGCAATAAGGTTGGGAAATGATGAAGACAATATAAAATTATTATTTATAATTTTTTAATTTAAGTAAATGAATATATATTTTGTTTTTAAATTATTTAATTGTTTGATTGTAATTTTTTATTTATTTAGTTAATTTTTTATTTATAATATTTTTAAATTAGTTAAATGAATATATATTTTTATTTAAATTACTTAATTGTTTGATTATAATTTGTTATTGATGTAATTTATTTTTATTTTTTATTTTAAAATTAGTTAAATGAATATCTATTTTTTGTTTAAATTATTTAATTGTTTGTATTTAAATTGTTATTTATTTAATTAATTTATTGCTTATAATATTTTTAAATTAGTTGAATGCCTATATTTTTATTTAAATTACTTAATTGTTTGATTATGATTTGTTCTTAATGTAATTTATTTTTAGTTATAATATTTTGAAATTAGTTAAATGAATATATATTTTTTTATTTAAATTACTTAATTGTTTGATTATAATTTGTTATTTATTTCATTAATTTATTGCTTATAATAATTTTAAATTAGTTGAATGAAAATATATGTTTATTTAAATTACTTAATTGTTTGATTATGATTTGTTATTGCTGTAATTTATTTTTATTGATAATATTTTGAAATTAGTTAAATGAATATATAATTTTTATTTAAATTAATTTATTGTTTGATAATAATTTGTTATTTATTTCATTAATTTATTACTTATAATAATTTCAAATTAGTTGAATCAAAATATATTTTTATTTAAATTACTTAATTGTTTGATTATGATTTGTTATTGATATAATTTATTTTTTATTTATAATTTTTTTAAATAAGTTAAATGAATATATATTTTCTATTTAAATTGCTTAATTGTTTTTTTATAATTTGTTATTTATTTAATTTATTTTTATTTATATTAGCGAAATGAATATAATTCTTTATTTTTTTAATTACAGAGTAAATTTATACTAGAAGAGAAGTTAAGGGCGGATACGATCAAGAGACTTAGGGTGGCATGGAAGAATAGGAGGGCTGACCTGTGACGGGAGAAGAAAGGTGACGGGACGAGGTGCCTGCAAGAGATATTGGCAGATATACTTGGTGGAGTCCCGAAGTAAGACTGATCGAGTTATGTTTATTTTAGGATGTTGGCTGACCAAATGATATGATAATATTACATTAATTATAATTTTTTTATTTTTTGTCCAATTTGACTAATTTAATTTAATTTAATTTTTTCACATTTTGTTTCAGGCTCTTTCTCAGAGAAATACTGGGAGTGTCAAGCATTAGACAATACGTCATAGGGCTGGATCCAAGAGCTTTGCTATCACCTATAACGAGATTATAAGTACTTGAAAAGAATTTGTTAAATGTGTATATGTATTTATTTGTAATTAATAATTTCTTTCATTTCATTTATAGAGGGAAAAGACGCGACAGGAGCGGGGATACACGCCCACCTATGGCGAGATGCGGCCGATTCTGTACAGACCTCGAGACGGGCCTGCGTTGGATGAGGTTGAGGAGATGGCGGTAAGTATTAATTAAATATTAATATCATATCGCAGTATAAATATTATTTCATATTAATTAATATCTTTATATTAATTTTGATAGGCGCGGATGACTCAAGTCAATGCTGAGCTGCGTGAGTCTCAAGGGTCTGCCTTGGATCCCACCGCCTCACTTTTAGCCGGTCGTGGCCGAGCGCAGTACCCTAGTCGAGTTAGCGGGCTCAGTCTTGGACCCACACCGACTAGGTTGCCCCGCTCGGGTTGCGCTGGCCCTTTATACACTGCAGGGACCTCTCAGGCGAGCACAGGAGCGAAGCGGCCGGGTCCCTCATCCTCAGACGAGCTGCAACAGGAGCTCAGTCGAGCAATGGAGGCCAGGATGGAGGAGCGTGATCGTCAGTTCCAGTTACAGCTTGACTAGTTGAAGGCAGCTACTATGGCTATGCGTGATGGGGTGATCACTATCGCTCGAAACATCCCTATTCCCGATATCCCTGACGTACACCTACCACCAGTCACGCCCCTGCACAACCAGTAGCCAGTCCAGCCCCAGCACGATCAGCTGCCTGCCCACCCCCAGCAGAACCAGCAGGACGATCCAGCAGCCGACGATCACAATGATGCTGTTCTGCCCCTCACCCCTGATTTCCCTTGTTTTCCTTGTGTAGGATTTTATTTAGATTTGGATTTTATTATCTTATGTTTTATGTGGATATTTATTTAAATTTTATGGTTATTTGTTTACTTTTATTATTTATTTCTATAATTTTATTTATATCAAGTATTACTTAATATATTGTTGCACTATATAAAACATGCTAAACATAGATTCTTTTGACATTAAAATTCATTCTTGGAATATGTATTTTAATATTTAACATATCATGGAATTTTTTAAATTTTATGCATACATATAGTATTGATACCTTTTGATACCTATTTATTATTTTAATATTTTTGTAAAATTTAATTTAATAAATATTAATTTATTCTAATCGACATTTTCTAGCGGTTATAAACCGCTATAAAACTGAAAAATATTAACAATTTCTAGCGGTTAATTAACCGCTAGAACATTCACCGGAAATTCAAATTTCTCTCCTCCCTCGAAATTTCTAGCGGTTAGAAACCGCTAGAAAATAAAAAAATTTCTAGCGGTTATTAACCGCTAGAAAATATATAACCGTTGTCATATTCAAATCTCCCTCCCGGCTCGAAACTTCTAGCGGTTTTAAACCTCTAGAAAATGCTTCTAAATTCAAATTTCTAGCTGTTAAAACCACTAGAAATTTTTACAAAAATTTGACCGTTATGTATCCGTTGGCAGCCTCCTTTATAAGCTAAAGAACTCCATCTAAAATTCATTTTAACTTCTCTTTGAGCTTCCTATGTCATATGTTCACGAAATTTGAGCAACATTAGTGATGGATAGGTCGTGGATCAACTTGCACCGGTCGACTCCACAATACTTGGCTGGTCTAAACTATTTCTTGGATTTTGCTTTCGCCAGTGCCGCCGTAAATGGTAAGATTTAGTGTCCATGTCCTAAATGTAATTTCAAGAAGTGGCATCCCAGAGATATTGTTAGAGAACATTTGATCTTTAAGCCCTCCCTGCGAAAGTATGTATTTTGGCAACTACATGGGGAACGATTAGATATGGTTGCTGAGTCAGTTCCAGTAGTTTCACGGATGGGAGTTCGAGTGGATGAAGCTGATGCCGTGAACGATGCTGTGCGTGATGCTTTTGGTGTTCACGAAAGTGAGGATCCCAACGAAGATGAAGTAGAGGGGCCTCAACTGGAGTTTCTTAGAAACGAAACTGCTCGGGAATTTTTTGACCTCATGAGCAAAGTTGACAAGCCTCTTTATTCTGGGTGCACAAAGTATTCTAAGTTGTCATTCTTGGTGAGGTTGTATCATATCAAATGCTTGTGTGGTATGACTGACAAGGCGATGTCCATGCTGTTGGAATTACTAGGAGATGCTTTTCCTCAAGCTGAATTCCCTCCATCTTTTTATGAAGCATAGAAGATTACTAACAAGCTTGGCTTAAACTATAAGAAGATAGATGCATGCCCAAACGATTGTATGTTGTACTGGGGAGATAATGCAAACAAGGATATTTGTACGAGATGTAAGACGTCTTGCTAGAAGTCAATACAGAAGGGAAAAAAGCAGAAGAAGAAACCCGCCAAAATTCTTAGGTATAATTTATTATAATGTGTTACTTGTTCCATCTCTAAATATTCGATATTTGAAATTCTCAATACAATTGATTATAATGTGTTACTTGTTCAGTATTTAAATATTCGATATTTGAAATTTTTAATTCATTATTTCCTTAGACACTTTCCTTTGAAACCGCAGTTGCAAAGAATGTATATGTCATCAAAAATAGCTCAACACATGAGGTGGCATGTGACTGAGGAAAATCCAAATGGCAGGTTAAGACACCCACGAGATTCAAAAGCGTGGAAAACATTTGATGCGAAATTAGTGATCCTAGAAATGTACGTCTTGCATTGGCAACTGATGGTTTCAATCCCTTTGGAAACATGAGCACAAGTTACAGTATCTGGCCGGTGGTGTTAATTCCATACAATCTACCACCTTGGATGTGCATGAAGCAGAGCTCCTTTTTGCTTTCCATGATCATTCCTATCAAGAAAGCACCGGGAAATGATATAGACGTATACCTGCAACCGTTGATACATGAATTGATCAACCTGTGGACGAATGGTGTTGAGACATATGACTCATATGACAAGCGATTATTCAATCTCCGTGCAGCCTTGATGTGGACAATAAGTGATTTTCCTGGTTTGGGAACTTTGTCCTGCTGGAACGTGCATACCGGGTTGGCCCATCCTGAGTGCAATTTTGATTCCGTGCCATGTCACCTTCCACACAGTCGCAAGTGGTGTTTCATAGGACATCGATGGTTCCTCGATTCCAAGCACAGATTTAAATTGCAACTGATTCGCTTTGATGGGAAACAGGAGAAGAGAGATCCTCCTATTACTTTGTCTGGTGTGGATATTTTATGGCAGTTAGAAGATGTTAATGTCAAGTTTGGTAAGAATGTGGATCCCGAACGACTGGGACAACGATCTCGTGGGACATATGATGCACAACCTATGCAATGGTGAAAGAGAAGCATATTTTTCACTCTTCCTTATTGGGAATCTAATTTGCTACGATACAATTTAGATGTTATGCACATTGAGAAAAATGTGTGTAATAAAGTGCTATATACGTTGCTTAATGAAGATGGAAAGTCCAAAGACCATCTCGCAGCTAGAAAAGATTTACGGGCCTGAGAAATTAGTGAAGAGGCTTGGCCTGATGAAAATGACAAGTTTCAACCAGCTAAATTCACCTTGACGAAGTAGAACAAGGATATCTTCCTTTCGACGCTAAAGAACAAAAAAGTACCAGATGGATATTCTAGCAACATCTCAAGGTGTATCGATCTGCAGGCTCGAAAGGTTACTGGGTTAAAAAGTCATGACTCCCATGTTCTTAATAGTTACTTCCATTGGCCTTTAAAAACACACTTCTCTCTTATGTATCAGTGGTTTTGGTGGAATTGTGTTCATTTTTCAAGAAGTTGTGTGTGAAGGTCTTGATAGCGGAGAGCTTGATCAGCTACAAAATAAAATAATTCTTACACTTTGTCATTTGAAATGATATTTCCTCTATCATTCTTCACTGTCAAGGTTCACTTAACTGTCCATCTTGTTCGAGAAGCAAAGGTTGCTGGCCAAGTTCACTATCGATGGATGTACCCTATAGAGAGGTACAATTGATTATCTTTTATCCCCGAACGCCTCTTTAAATTTCACATTGTTATTTCATTTGCTCGCAATTATTAATGGAATATTAACCTGCAGGTACTTAGGAAAATTAAAATCATATGTTAGGAATAAGGCGTGACCTGAGGGGTAAATAGCAGAAGATTATCCTGGAGATGAGGTCCTAACTTTCTGTTTAAGGTACTTTAATGACATGGAGACATCTTTTAACCGTCTCCGTCACTTAGATCATTCTCCTCCTGGTCCTTCCACGTCAACTTTATTTCCTCCTGTCAGGAAACTAGTTGGAGGATATGAATCACCAGACACACAGACATGTTTTGATAAATTGCAGCCAAGTTGAATCCTTCATGCAGTAAGTATTATATAAGTTCACTAACTTTTACACTTTATATTTGTTTCTCACTAACTCTTCTAACAAATTACACTTCATTGTAGTGAGTTTAGAAGTTATCTCAGGCGGCAGCTACGGGGGCATGCGCGTTTCGCTGACATTGATAAAAGAGTCCACAAAGAGTTTCCCGGTTGGTTTACACATCGAATACATAATGACAACAGCCCATACACAGATGAATTTAAAGCTCTTTCCCTCGGTCCGTTAGACCATGCACAAAGGTTTACTGCGTATAATGTCAACGGCTTCAAGTTCTGTATTGTTGGACGTGATCAGGGATTGCTCACACAAAACTCTGGAGTTTGCAGGACATTCGGGATGAGATGTTATGCTAGCAGCAGTGACGGTGAAATGCGCTTTAGAGGCGTCACTTATTATGAAAAGCTAACTGACATCATTAAATTGAGTTACTAGCTTTTCACCGTAACTCTGTTCAAGTGCTCCTGGGCAAATACGACAACTTTCCGGGGACTCGCTACTAACCACTTGGGCATCACCTCTGTTAATTTCTCTAGACTTATTCATATGGGGGAATCTGAAGATGATGAGCCATATATTCTTGCTTCTGAGGCACACCAGGTTTACTATGTCGAGGACGAGAAACATAAAGACTGAAATATAGTCGTTCACCTCAAGCCCTGAGATCTTTATGATATGGGTGATGGTGACATTATTTACGACAGTGAACCCTTCCAACCCTCGAATTTTGAAAACTTTTTTCCTCAAGGAGACGATAATTTGGCAATTATCAGGTATATGTCTTTTTTAAAATTATTTAAATAATTAACTACTAAGTACTAATTTTTTCTAAATATATTATAATTTTAACATAATTTTTTTAATATCTCTTTTCAGGCAGGATGGTGATCAAGAATAGCAGTTTCAAAAATTTCTATCATTCAAAAAATTTGCCTTTCATAAATAAATATGTATAAATTAAAATTGGTTTAGTTTTTTAAAAAGTAAAAAATTACAATTTGTAGCGGTTACATAACCGCTACAAATTGTGAAACTGTTACAAATACTAGCAGTTTTATTACACGCTAGAAAATGCAAGGCTGCTACAAAATGAATCAAAACGCTGCAAAAAAACTGCTACAAATGTCTCGCTGATCTCTATAAATACCACATCACCTCTTCATTCATTTACCCCATCTCTTTTCCTTCCTCTCCCATTCTTCTTTATAATTCTCTCTTTTTTTCTTACTCTCTTATATGGTGGTTTTTTTCTCTTTATTATATGGTAAGGTGATGTTTATTTTATAAGTCTTAATATCTTTTATTTGTCTTTATTTATAATTTACTAACATATTTATTTCTCTTTTTCTTTCAGATTTTTCTTCTTCACATTTGTTATACATTCCTCAACTGATTCAAGCACTTCTCAACATAACAGTTTAGATTCAATATTATAAACTATCTCATCTTTAATTCAACTATCTTATTAAATTTAATTCACTTCATTTGACATAATCATAACTTAATTACTTATTATTTATTACAAAATTCAAATCTATAACATGTAATACATTAGTAATTATACATATTAACAAAAATTCTCTAATATAATCTACTTAACGGTTTTTAAATTTATAATATTATATTTTTTAATAATCAAACATCTCAATTTATTTTTTTGGCCTAGAATAAACTTTCTAGCAGTTCCCAAACCGCTAGAAAATGAAAAAAAAAAAAAAGAGGGACAAATTTCGTAAATTTTAAATATCCCGCCTCATTTCTAATGGTTCCTAACCGCTAGAAATTTTTTAGCGCCAATTTCAAAATTTTGATTCCCGACAAAATTTGATTTCCTCCGAACTTTCTAGTGGTTAATAACCGCTAGAAATTTTTGGTGCCAAAATGAAAATTTTTTTTCCCCGCAAAATGAAATTTCGCTCAGAACTTTCTAGCGGTTAATTAACTATTAGAAATTTATTAACTATTTCTAGCGGTTATAAACCACTAGAAATTTCGTATCATTCCCATTCCACTACTTGTTTTTTCTAGCGGTTATTTTAACCGCTAGAAATTTTTTGACGTTTTGATCATACTGTGTAGCGGTTCCCATAACCGCTAGAAATCTGTTTCTAGCACTTGATTTTTTACCGGTTTGTCTAACCACTACAAATGTTATTTGTTGCGGCTGTAACTGCTAGAAAAGTCATATTTTAACCGCTACAAAATACGTTTTTTTTGTAGTGGGTGTTGTGGAGGAAAAGCAAGGAGGACATAATTTCCTTGAGGTGACCGAATTACATTAAGTTTAAAAGGCAGCATTGAATTATAATTTGATTATTTATCTTGCTTGTGTAATGTGCTTATCTTGATTATATTGCTTGAATTGAGGAATTTATGTTGTGGCAATTGTTAATTTTATGACAATTGATATGCTTTGGCCAAATGCATTGTAATATGTCAATGTGAAAGTGTGGATGCTTCCTCTTTTGACCTAATGCATAGCATGATTTTTATATGACTTGATGATATCTTGAAGTTCTATAACATATCACACTATGCATTGCCTGATTTACATGATGATTATAGTTCATTGCTACTGAGATTTCTATGAAATCTCATTCTTTCCTATGTCAAATTATGCATTACTAGGAAGTGGATTAAATATGGAAAAGGGCAAGGAATTGGTGTTGAGCTAAGGAGGCCATGGAAAGTTTATGACATTGTACAAAGTTTACGTTATATGTTGATGAACTTTGATATAAGTTTGTAACGAGTAAAGATATGCTATACTTTGACATTATGTAACCTACAGTATTGAATGGTTGGTTATAATCATAGTTTAGTATGCTTGAATGGATGGTAAATGGAAAAGGAAAAGAAATTTTAAGGAAATTTGGTTAAGGGACAAAAATACCTTAAACATAGGCTGTTTTATGTTACATAAAATGATAAGCAAATGGACGAATTTGGACCTGAGATTTTGTAAACTTATAGATATCATTTTTAGCTTTAAAACAAGAGGTAGATCATTAAATTTTGAGTTTTGTGCTAAGAGATATGCCATTCCAAAGTTGGGCTAAAATACTAAAAAATTGGAAAATAATCATATGAACAGTGCAACTTGACAAATTTTTTGGCTCTATTTCATGATGATTTGACGCCAATGAATATTTTTTCCTTATAGTATACATGACAAGTTTCAAATAAAAATTAGAACCACCTTGTTTCAATTTTTCTACATTTAGTTATGAATCTTCAAAGTTAACAAAAATTTCTGTAAACAGTTAATAGTGCACAAAAGCTCTCTGTGACCCCAAGTTGCAACCTGAGAATTTCAGGTCACGACTTAGCAGCAAAGATTGCTTCTGTGACCTCAAGTCACGACTTGAAGGTACCAAGTTGCAACTTGAATTGATTTGTGAAGAAAATTCAAGAAAAATTAAAATTTTCTCATGCCTAAAGCTTATATAATGATCCTAAAGGTTTCTAATTGTCATATAATGGGATAATAAAGAAGATGTGACAGAACCCTGCCTGACGCCCAGCTCGAATGATGAGTGGGCTATATTTTGTAGCTCACTGTCCAGCCCTGCCTGTAGAAGCCCTAACTATTTTGGGTTGGGCATGAGCAGGTTGGGCAGGGCGGCCTTCTTTGCCTGGATGGTAATGCCCTGCCTACATTATATGTGAAAAAATTTATTTTTATTTATAAAATATACATTTCATAATTCCACATTTTCACACATTGAAATATTTTAAAATAAGTCTTAACAAATATTCATACTTTAAGAATTAAATAAAATCCATAATTCATTTAACTTATAATTAACTTTTAAAATATAGTTCAAGAAGGTCCATGCGTGTATTAGTGGAGTTCACCAAATTTGTTATACAAAACACTAATTCCGGGAAACACACTTATATATGTTGGCACTCAATTATTTTGCGTTCACGTGTCTGTTTCAGTTATCATCATGATTAAACAAAAAACGCTGTAGGCTTTTATTCATGATTAATTCCATTATTTCATGTCAAAATTACTTCTCTCCATTCCTAATTAAAGAAACAGAGGGTCTATAAAATTTATACAAACTCCAATAATACTTATAAACAATAAACATAAGTGTCCCTGAAATGTCCAAACCCCACTTACAGTTTAATAAAAATAATGGCACTTTTGTTTTGGCCCGAAGATAAAAATACTGATACGGAGCTTCTCCATTTTCCTCTCCCTACAGAAAATTCAGATTAACATGCCAAATTCCCATATAGTAATCTGACTTGCATGAGTTTCATCCCTACATCGAGTTAATGATAATTTCTTGAAATGAATGAATAATTGAATTATATAATAGAATTATCGGGCTGGGTTGAACGGGCAGGGCGGCATGCCTCGCCCAATGCCCAACCGTACCCAATACTTAACCTTGCTCGAACATGCCCAAATTACTTTCAGGCCAATTTTTTTGGGCTAGGCAAGGCTATTTTTTTACAAGCTTGGGTAGGCGAACCAAGCATCCGGACTATATGAACACCCCTAGAGAGAAGCCAGGCCCGATTTCTCCACCTATCTCAAGACTCAAGAGTCAAGATACAAAATATGGGTATTGGGTAAGATGTCCTTTCTTACATTAATAGGTTTTTTTTTTCCCTGGATAAGACTACAGGGGTATTTGGGTAAAAATCAAAATATGATTTTGAGAATAATTTCTAAAGAAAAGTGAAAAAAAAAAACTATTTTAAGAATAGATTTTGAAAGAATAACTTTTGTAAAATAAAATTATTTTGATAAAATGAGAATGTTTAGATGGTTGTTATCAGAAGTATTTTTTTAGTACTGTAAATTACTTAAGAGGACATAAATTAATATAATATTACATAAAAGACAAATTTAAATTTATAATTTTTTTAAAACGATAACTTAATAAATAACATTTTTTTGCCTACACAATAAATAGCACATAAAATATTTAATTAATTAATAAATAATAGGGTGAAGGTGTTACCAAAATATGAAATTACCAAAATCTGAGGGAGGCATAGGATTCCGTGACTTAGCAAACTCTCTGTCGTTTAAAGTCCTTAAGGAGTGTATTTTCCAAATACTAGTGTTTGGCTGCTTAGAAAGGTTATAAAGCCTTTGGATTTGGTCAAGTATTATCCTGGGCAGATCTTTCATTCAAAAAGACTATCAATGGCTAATTGGAAATGGTAAATCCATCTCTCTGTGAAGGATTATTGGGTTCCTGGTTTAGATGGGAAGTCTATTAATATGTGTTTGGATGCTACTGTACACTCTAATGAGACCATGGACTTGCTACCAGATAAAGGCTCCAAGAATTTGAGAAGTATCTCTTTAGTTGTTCTAGCAGATACTTTGCCTCTCATTGGTAATATCAAACTGAACTTCTCATCATATCAGGATAAATTTGTTTGGAAGAAAGCTAGGAATGGTACATTTGGAAAGAACGTAACGATGTTGTTGTCACGTTAGTGAATGAGATAGAAATTGGAACAAGCAATTGACAGCTCTGAGTGTGTGTGTGTGTGTGTGTGTGTGTGTATCAATATGAATGCGATTACAGAGCTTATTCAACCTCAAAGGATTGAGCCACACGATACAAAAATAACAGAAAGAACATAATGACAAAATAATGCAGGGAGAGAGGAATTACAGAGAATCTGCCAGGGAGAAAAATAACCAATATCATTTACACCCCTTCCCTCTAACCACCTGTCATTATATAACAACTTCCGTATCCTCTAATTCTTCAAGTTTCCAAGGCTTCTTTCGGGCTCACTGGCTCGTTTGCAGCATATTGGGTTGCTCCACAACTCTTGGATTATCATCTTCGAAGTCCACATTGTCCGCATCTATTACAATACCCCCCTCATAAGCTCAGACCTTGTCCTCAAGGTCCAACGATGGATACAAGATCTTGAGGGTCTCATAATCCTCCCAGGTGGGCTCCAGAGGGCCATCCCACTGAACCAAGAGCTATTGAATGCGGTCATTGCCATAGTGGATCCAACGTATGTCCTGAATGGTCACTGGCTGACAAATGGGACCTTTGGGGGCAGTACACAGGGGAAGCGGTAAATAAGATTCAACTAGTTAAGTCCCATAAAACCTTTTAAGAACAGATACATGGAAGACTAGATGAATCTTGGCATGATCTGGTAGTGCTAAGCGGTAAGCGATGGAAGCAATCTGCTCAATCACTTGGAATGGTCCAAAGTAAACGAGAGCAAGCTTTTGAAATTAACGGAGCTGAACAGAGTGTTGGTGGTACGATTGTAAGCAGACCAAAACCGAAACATCAACAGAAAACTCAACCTCCTGCCGTTTAGCATTAGCATATCTCTTCATTCTGTCTTGTGCTCTTTTGATATTAGCCTTCAAAATGGCCAAGAGTTCATCTCTCTGTTCGAGCTGTTAATGTACATCGAAGGGTGTATCTTTGAGAGAGGAGTGGCGAATGATTGGCGGCAGTTCCCTACCATACACTATTTTAAATGGAGACATTCCCGTCAAATGGTGGAAAGAAGTGTTATACCACAGCTTAGCCCAGGTTAAATACCGAAGCCACTGTCAAGGCTAATCATGAACAAAGCATCGTAGATACATTTCAAGACACTTATTAAGAGCTTTGGATTGACCGTCCGACTAGGGATGATAAGCAGAGCTGAAATGCAATTGCGTTCCCTGTAATTTCATGAGATGGCACCAGAAAGCACTCATAAATACCTTATCGCGATCAAACATAATTGTTTTGGGCAGACCATGAAGCTTGACAATATGGTGAACAAAAGCATCGGCCACCTGGGCACTCGAAAAATTACTAGGAAGAGCAATGAAGTGCCCATATTTGGACAAGCGATCAACAACCACAAGGATAGCCGCATAATGTTTAACCATTAGCAACCCTACAATGAAATCCATAGTAATGTCCTCCCATATGCGGTTTGGAATGGGCAACGGTTGCAACAGCCCTGTGACACTCATTTGAGCTACTTTAGCTTGTTGACATACATAGCAACGATGAATATAATCGCGCACATCTCGACGCATGTGTTTCCAGAAAATGTACCAGCGATGTGGTACAAATTCTACATAAAACCCACATGTCCTCCCACAACTAATGAATGAAACTTAGTTAGGATAGTATTGATTAAATGAGGTTTATCACTGGGAATCACCAAACAATTATTCCAATATAATTCCCCATTTTGAATATTATACTAAGATTCAATACTTTCACCTTGCTCTATCCCTGTTTCTCTCCTTATGACTGGATGTCCCGAGTAACCATATCCATCAAAGGATCATTAATAGCTGATAGGCCCATGCAAGTGACACAAGATAAGGCATCTGCTGCCTGATTGTGTCACCCAGGTTTATACTCAATGGAAAACTGGTATCCCAATAGTTTAAGTAAACATGCCTCTTGCTCTGGAGTCTAGATAGTTTGATCTGTTAGATGCCAAAGGCTCGCATGGTCGGTTTGAATGACAAATAGACGGCCAAAGAGGTACTATCAAAATTTGGCAACTGATTCAGTGATTGCGTACAACTAACGTACATAGACTAATAGCATCTGCATTCGTGGAAAGAGTTGCTTTGAGAAGAAAGTAATAAGGTGTTGGTCTTGACTCAACATTGCGCCAATGCCACTGCCAGGGGCGTCTGTCTCCAAGATAAGGGTTTGGAGAAATTAGGGAGAGCTAATAATGAGGCCTGTGTTAAAGCTTGCTTCACTTCGTCAAAAGCAATTTGGGGCACCGAAGACAAAATAAAGGCATTTTTGCACAATAATTTAGTTAAGGGCTCTGGTTTCGGGGCATTTTAATGAATCTATGACATTATTCACTAAGGCCCAAAAATCCCCTTAATTGGGTAACTGATTTGGGTATGGGCCATTCTTGTACAGCCTTTATTTAATTCTTTTAGGTCCATTTCAACTCCGTTTTTAAAACTACATGACCCAAATATTCCACGCGTTGCGTGCCAACCTTACATTTCGCCCTTTTCGCAAATACCTGATGATGCAATAAAATCTCTAAGACTGATTCAAGATGCGTAAGATGGGACTCCATGTGGGACTGTAAATTAGTATGTGATCAAAGAAAATTAAGACAAAACGACAGATGAATGGCCTGAAGATTATATTCATGAGTGCCTGAAATGTGGCTGGTGTGTTGGTTAATTTAAACGGCATAACTAGACATTCATATAACCCCAAATGAGTACAGAAGGCAGTCTTCTCCCTATCCTCTTTGCGCATCTTTTTATGTTTCAGGGTTCACCTATGATGAAAAGTGAAAAGAGCAGTAATAATTATTAAAGACTGTCAGAAGTATTTTAGGAAAGACAATACTCATTATTACAAATAACTAACTCAACTAATATTTGTAATATTGTAAATTAATTATCTAGTTCTTATATTGAGGACCGAAATGTAGTGTAAAAAAAGAGTTTGGTCATAGTATAAATAATTTTGTTTATTTAAAAATGACTAATTAAAAATTTTGAATTTGGATCATCCACATTAAATCTAGATGATCTAGATTTGATAAGCTTAGGGTACTCATCGAAGTAATAAGCACCAAAACTGGTTCCAATGTTTGCATGGAAGAAAAAGAAACAACACAAGAATGCAAACTCAAAAATCTAAATATTAAAAAAAGGCTTTGCTATGTGAACATCTATGCCTGTGAAGGATGCAAACAAATGGAAAATATCATGCCAAATAGTAGATCCCAACTCGCTCCATAATCGATCTAGGGAGATGAATCTTATTCCAATATTTGAGTGACTAATCCATGACAAGTCACCATGAAAGCAAGATGCAAGAAACATTAGAGGATGAGCATAATTATGTTTCCAAATAAACTGTTGCAAAGGTAATCCATGCAGGCATATAATGATGTCGCAAAAAGGAATTTTGTTCTGCTTCTTTTTGGACATGATAACAGTCCATCCCTTGTCAAAAAAGATGTGAGGAGCAACAAGTATGATTGAGGATTCGAGGACTATTTGTGTGAGAAAAGGCCATAGCTGGAAAAGTTAAAAAGCTTAGAATTTCTTGAAGTACAGCTTTTGGTGGCCAAACTCTTCCATCATGATGATACCTTTTAACAGAATATGGTGTCCATCCTTGCGTAGTTCTGTTAACATTGATTTAAGCCAAGAATGAGAAGAATTAATTTCATACATATCAAGCTTGATGGACAAACAACCAAACCATATAGCTCTGACATAAAGACATGCGACAAAACTGTGATCCAAGGGCTCTTGAACGTCAAATCCAAAAGGACATATATTGTTGGAATCCAGATGATGATGGCCTGTAAGAATGTCATTTGAAGGAAGACTATCGTGCAATAGTTTCCATAAGAAAAATAAATGCTTGAATGAGAGTGAAATTGACCGAGGAAATTTCCAAAAGGAATCAAAGGGTCCCACTTTATCTAGTTGTCATTTGAGTCTCATGCTCTCTCTCCCCTCTCAATACACTCTCTCTCCCTCTTTGTTCCATTCTTGCTCTGCGATAGATAGTGACTATCTCCAACTTCATCTACTTCACCATCGATAACAATGGTAACTACCAAGTCGGAGAGCTAGTGCTTGCATGAGAGCTAGCCATTGCATCGTTTGGTTCATACTGAAATCGATGACATGAACTCGCGTTTTTCCTTTGAAGGTTTCGAGGATGGCTTGGTTAGTTGTGGAATGAGCAAATTTGAAGTATGGACTCTAAAAACGGCATTTTTATCAAAATATTGTAAACATTAAAAATTATTACCCAAATGCTACACTATAAAAACTATTTCCCAATATGATGCATTTTTTAAAAATCGTTCACGCGACATCTATATTTTTAAAGTAAAAAGCAAAAACTTGTTCACCCGCTCATCAACTTTCAATCTGACTTCTTCTTTTTCATTTTCAGAAAAAATTACAGCTAAATACCCAATTTGATCAAATGCTGTCATGCCTCAGTCCGCATATTAAATTTTAGAGAAAATTACAGTTAATAACCCCATCCTTCCCAATCCCGCTGCTCTGTATCTCTTCCTGAGATTGACCAAAAAAAAAATCTTTAAAATATTGTTTGGTACGAGGGAAATGGAGGGTGACACAGGCGAAAGAAAATTTTAATTAGTATGTCATCAAAGAAAATTTCCATGTTTGTTTATGAAATTAAAATATTTTTTTTAATTTGAACAGCAGAATGAAAACATCAAAGTAGATTTTGTAAGGAAAAAAAAAGTACTTTTTATCTTGATACTTAAAGGAAATCAAAAAAATATAATTTTAATTTCATAAACAAACACGGAAAACTATGAACTTCTTAAGTGGTATTTCTTAATTTTAATTTCTTAATCATTATTTTAGCTACATAAAAATAAAATTTACTTCTCTTATTTTTTGTTCAGCTGTTTAAAATTTCATCAATGCATCCTCCTTTTTCTAAAAGATATTTTTATAAAAAAATTATTATTATTTTTACTAATGGAACGACTTTGAATAAATTAGAAAAGATCTATAAATATTTTATATTTATTTAAATATTTTTCTCTAAATTTAAGTATCAAGATAAAAAGTAATTTTTCTACAAAATCTACTCATGTTTTTTTTAAGGATATGTTTGGTATGAGAAAAAATGAGAGGAGAGGAAAAAATTTTAATGAGCTCAATTTAAAAATTAAAAAATTGGGGTTAAAAACTTTTAATTAATTTTTATTACTCTTTTATATTACTTTTTCTTTTTATTAAAATTTAAAAATCTCACTTATCTAATTTTTTAAATATAGTTTATTAAAATTTTCTTTTTCCTCCGTCACCCTCCATTTCCCTCGTACCAAACAATATTTTCGAGATTTTTGTTTTTGGTCAATCTTAGAAAGGATGGGCTATTAATTGTAATTTTCTCTAAATTTCAATAGGCGGAGGGAGGCGTGACAGGCTGGCAGCATTTGATGAAATGGGGTTTTAGCTGTAATTTTTGCCGAAAATGAAAAAAAGTTGTCAGATTAAGAGGGTGTTTGGAAAACTAGGGGTGTTTGGGAAACACAAAACCATGGTTTCAAAAGCACTTTTCCGTAAAATGAGGTAATCTCTTTCATATATTTACTTCGTAATCTGTAAAAGCACTTCTGAAACTATGGTTTGGTTTCTATTCAAACACTCCCTAAAAGTATTTCCTAGAAGTACTTTTTCGCAAAACGAGGTAGGCTGTGTTTGGAATCATGTTTGGGCCCTCAAATGTACATTCCTACTAAAGAAGTCATCAGGCTGCTCAACAATTATGTTTGGACCCATGTTTATAAAATTGGACTTGTGGAGCCGAAATAGACTTCTGCAAGAAGCTGAAAGAAGGGGTTTTTTTGTGGGTGAGGAGGGCGTTAGGATAATACTGGTGAAAATTAATTGGGAGCCGAAATGTATTTAATAGGGGATAATACAAAGCGTGCTGCCAAAAGCTAATCTACATAATTAAGTATTTTATTTTTTCAATTTCCTTCTAATAATAACTTAAATTTTTTATTTTTAATAATTTTATTTTCAATACTTCTTTTAAAATGGTCACATTATATATATAATTTCTTTACTTTTAATAATTTTATTTTCCTTACTTCTTAAAAAATAGTCACATTATATATATATATCTAATATGTAGTATTTAATAAAATTCATGTCCTTTTAAGTCATTTTACATCCAAACTTACTTTTACATTTATCATCTAAACAAGTTTCAACTTTTCAAACTGATTTTTTTTCCAAAACTCAATCCAAACATAAATCACATTACACTATCTGACTTTTACTCAATCTGACTTTTGTAAAAGTCATATTGAAAAAAAGTTACTTCTGCCACCGCTATCCAAAACACACCCGTAAGCTCCTCCATATATTTACTTTGTATATTGTAAAAACAGTTTTAAAATAATAATTTATTTTTATCCAAACACCCTCTAGATTAACGAGTTTCTGGTTTTTGTTTTAAAAATATGGATGTCAAATTGAAAGTTCATTACAGCGTGAACGATTTCTCAAAGATGCAGCATATTAGGAAATAGTTTTCATAGTGTAGCATTTGGATAATAATTTTTAATATTTACAATATTTTGATAAAAATGCCCTCTAAAAACACACATCAAAAGAAAAGGATCAGGGCTTTTTTTTTCCCAATTAAAACTGATATATACGGCAAGCAAGCGCTTCCGCTAAGCAGGTGGGAACCTTGCCCGTAGCCCTGGCTTGAGACACCGCGAAAAGGGCTTGGAAAGCCCACGGGCTACAAGAAAAAGCAAAGATATTTTTGCACGTTATTTCTCGAGCTCTCTCTAAACGCCCATGTTTGTGGCATTTTTGTGGTCGTTGTTGTTTCATGTTATTTCTTGAGCTCAGCACTTTTATATCATAACCAATTATGGGCCAGCTCTTTCGGACCGAGCTGGTTCATATTAAGTACAGTAGATGTGTAATCCAAACACAAGTTTGTGGCATTTTTATGGTTGTTGTTGTTTCATGTTTTTTTTTTTTTCCAGATTTCCCCGGGGCATCCCCACAGCCGGTAACCATGGGACTAATCCCCTGTCTCTACTATCAGCACACGAAGTGGTAGGACCGTAGGAGACAGGCCACGGGGCGTTTTCTATTCACAAGAGTTGGGGATTAAACCCCCAACCACTTGCTTGAGGGACAAAATACCAAACCATCACGCCCACCCGTCGTGGTTTGTTTCATATTATTTCTTGAGCTCTATATCTCTAGCATGATATGATGTCCGTCTATGTCCAAAGGTACTTTTCATGTTGTTTCTTAAACTAGCTATGGGAATTTTGGAATCAAATTGGGAGGGAATGTGGTGCTGAAAAGAAGGACGCCAATGACCACCCGGGTTGGTCGTTATAAATTGGATGAACCAAATGAAAGAAAGAAACGACCGACGAAGTCAAAATTAGAATTGAATTTGAAAGGGGAAATAATGATGTTATATAAAGGAGGAGTTCAGAGGATGAAATCATTATTATGGGTAGGGATAAAAAAAAAAAAAAAGAACTATTGTGCAATCATACATAAGTAATTAATAACTAAAAAGTGTCATAACGAGTAACATGATAATGATAAGATTCGGTGCATGAAATAAACAATAAATCATGACATATTAACGACTTGGTTTTCTCACTCTATTCCTTCATACATATTGATTTTATTTTCACTCACTCCCTTCTCGTTCTTCCACGTTTTGTTTTTCCAAAAGCAATTTTTTTGCCCAAAAAAAATGATAACCCTTAACTACCCATGACCATAATGGCCAAAAAAAAAAACAAAAGAAAAAACTAGAGATAATGATTTAGAGGAAATCATGTTTATTGGAAATGATCTCAAAAAGTGTGAATTTTTTTTTTGAGACCAAATAGCAAAATATAAATTTAAAGGTACTAAAGTACTGCTACCCAAATCTCCTACCTTTTCTCTAGCCATTAATTTTCAATTTTGAATTTAAATTATTGATTCAATTTAATTATTAAATCTTCAACAAGTTAACGAATGGTTTGAGTCCTTCTAAGATCATTAATAATGCTAGTGATAATATTCGGATATTAGTTTTGACACTCCCCGAGAGATGTGATTGATTATGTTACTGCCTCAAATATTCGATTGGATAATCTATACCGTTTATTAATACTTTTTGCTGTCGGTATGTTGCTATTATGTATGTTGCTATTTCAAACTTTGTACATGCAATTATTTGATTTACTTAATTTGAATGTATTTATTTGGTTTATAATTTTTTTGTTTACGATCAATTAAGTATAAATGGAGTGAGATCATAGCTTCAAAATTGAAGTAAATATAGCGCCAAATTTATTTGGTTTGAGCAATTTTTACTGTTTTAGACCTGAAAATTGAGATCCATAGAAATATGGATACCAAACTAAAATGATGGCGTAAAAATATTTCTTTAATAAAAAAAGCTAAAATATATGTTTAGTCTTTTAATTTTATAAAGATTTTTATTTTAATTCCTTAACTTTAAAAGTATAGTTTTGGTCCTTTAATCCTACAATTGATAATAAAAGAAATATTATATTAAAATATTAAATGTTGATAAAACATTTTCAAATACTAAGATATTAAGTTTAATTTTTAAAATAACTATAATTGTTATAGAAAATCGTCATTTAAGCTTAGCAATTTTAGAGTTAAAAGACTAAATGAATGTTTTTTAAAGTAAAGGACCAAAAATGTGTATAAAATTAAAGGATCAAATTTATGCTTTAACCAATGAAAACTAATCCAAAATCAGTTGTAAATTAAGGTGGTGGTCAGAGAAAATGTGAGTTTAGTTGAGGATGTTTTAGTATTTTTAAATTTATATCTTGATACTTGATCCTCCTGAATAATCACATTTTTAATGCCTTTCCCAATAAATATTTTTTTTAGTCATTCTCTCTATTTTTTTAAAAAAAATATGTATATACGACTGAAAGTTAAAAAATCATGACTATGATCTATTCATTCTTTTAATTATTCTCTAAAAATTATATGGACTTGTAGAAAATGTGTAGATATATATATATTTCTAAAAAGCTAAACTACATTCAATACTCTAAATTATTTTCTCAATCTATATCACTCAATTTTCTAAAACGATTATTGGTACAATTTTATCCTTAAAATATTTTTTCATGAATGAAAATACAGAATTTTTTGAGGAATTGAAATCATCCATTTAAAATGATCCTAAATTAATTATTTCCATCGCTCATCTTCCATGTTCTCATTACTCAACCTTTCAATTTTTAATAGTCATATTAAATATTTTCAGCACTTATATTTCATATTTTTAGTACTTAAAATGATTAAAGATTTGAGTTGAATATATGAAAAATAGTGCCTAAGATGATTGTTGAAAAAAATTAAAAATTGATTATCGAAAATTTTAAGGGCAAAATTACTTAGTTTAAGGATAAAATTATGCCAAAAAAAAAATCACTTCAAAATAATAAGTGCTACTAAGAAAAATATTTCAGGATGTTAAATGCATACTATTTTTTTCAAAAAAATTGCTACAAATAGTCCACATAATTGAGAAAAAATAATTAAAAGAATGAATAAACCATAGTTATGATTTTTTTCCACCACAGTCGTATATAAATGGTTTTTTTTTGCTATTGTACTCGTTTTATTATTACAACGGAATACTTTGCTATTATAATTATAGGGTTTAGGGTTTATATAATTAAAAGAATGAATAAACCACAGTTCGAGTTTATCAAGTTTTTCCGGGGCCGCGGACTTCTTTTCGGAAAACAAGGAGCGAAAGAAAGAGAAAGGAGCGAGGATGGGATGGAGTGATGAGTGAAAATAAAACGTGGAGGAAAGAATAGAGTGATAAAATGAGGTCATATAACTCAAATGTGAACAATTAAATTCCTTATGTGTGATTAACAAATATTAGTTTATGTTCTTAATATAAAAGCTCATTAGAGATTTAATTTGGTCCCAAATATAATATCCCAATTTACTCTGTTTTCAATATTTATCTTTTTTATCCTCAAATAATTACTATCGTGATTACATATATTAAGGTGTTCTATTAAGAGTAGTTTCAATGCATATAAGTACTAATAATATTTTGGGAAAGATAATTTATCGATTACTAATAATTAACTTAATTAATTTTTTTAATATATGTATATTAGTTATTTAATTATTGTATTAAGAACGTAGAATAGTAGTAGGTTTTAAGGTCGTGAGAGCCCTGTTTCTTTTATATCTAGCAGCAATTTCCAAAACTCAGCCTTAATGATCGAGGCTTAGAGTGAGGCTCGTAAGAACTAAATTTTGTTTTTGTTTTTATTTTTTTCTATAATTTTCTTAAAAAACGACCAAATTCAATGATTAGGCATGCAAATGGTCACAGTTTGAGTGACATCTTTTAGTTGGCAATTGAAGAACTCGTACTGAAATTGAACTGGTTTGTAACCATGAGTTTGCTAAGGAGATCAAGCGAAAAAGATAAATGAAGAAGCAGAATATGTGCCATTGGATTAGAACTATAAAGACTCAAACGCTTAATAAAAAGGAAAAAAACTACAAAAATTTACGGAATATGAAACAAATATGTGAAAGGAGTTTTGTCTCAACTTATATGAAACGGGCTTATGGGAAATTCTCACCACTCTGCTAAACGGGATCTTAAATAAAAACAAGTAAAAGTATAAAGACATGATAAAAAAAAAAAAGGGAAAAATCATAAGAATTCAACCTGCAGTGCTCCATATTAATTATCCCAAAATAAAGAGTGAGTTTTTAAGGACCAGGCGAAACTTGTCCCGTGTTAACTCTTGCACCTCTCTTCCCTATCATTTCATAAGCCCAACTCTATCATACACATTCGTAAATGGGACGGCCCGGATCGAATTTCAGGCCTAACTCGCGGCTCATTCGCAGTCGCACGTCTCTTTCGCCAGTCGCCTCCCTCTCCCTCTCTCTCTCTCTCTCTGTGCCCCGCTGCTCGCCGGTGCTCGTCGCCGCCGCTCTCTCACCGCTCTCGGGCGCTCGGCCCTCTAACCCGCTCTCAGTTTTGTCTTCATCGTCTTTTGTTAGGTACTCTCTCACTCGCTGCCTTCGTCTTTCTCGCCGGTTACCGCTTTCATCTGTCAGATACTTTCATCGGTGCGTAAGTATCTGCCTCGTGTGTATTTGAAAATGCTTCTCCTTCATCTGTCTCTGCTTCTAAAATCATAATTATGTTTTGTGTAACTTCCATGTATATTCAAAGAATTTGTATTAACACTATTAATTATCTGCTATGTTCCTCTATTCGAAAACCAGCACCTTCTTTTTCACCTCTCGGGGTGAAGCAGCTGTTAATGGTTACATCTAACCTGCATTAACTTCTACCATTGGGAAGAAGAGATTTAGAATGGAAGCCTCGAACTACTTAGAATGGGATCTCCGTTAAACTTTCTAGCCTCATATATAGTTTCACAATTTCACTAATATTTCTGGGAAACGCCTCTAATCACAACATTCATGTAAACACAATTATCAGTGGTATTTGCTAAATGGTGCCAGACATGGCGTTTTTAATTTAAGGAAATAAAAAAGATAAATAAATTCAACGTATTAGAAGTTTATTTTTTTTTGGAGTTAATTCAATTTTTGGTCTCCCAAATTTGTTTTCATTTTGGTTTTGATCCCTAAGTTTTAAATTGTAGGTTTTGGTCTCTCAAAATTTTTTTATTTAAAAAATTAATCCCTATAATTCAATAAAAACTTGGATCATCTTGTCCCTAAAGGGATCAAAACTTATGGTTTAAAATTTGAAAGATTAAAGATTATATTAACTTTTTTTTAATACACCGAAAAGGAGTTTGTTTCTTATTTTGAAGCTGGATGTTTGAAATGTTTAAAAAATATATGCATAATTAATTTAAATCTGATCTATCCAAAATTAATCTAAATGATTCAGAATAAAATTATCACTCCATGCTGATATTTACTATGAGTATAGAATATAGGAATGTGCTTCCATAAATGTGTGTTGGTGTGTACATAATTTTTTTTTTTTATTAGCTTATGACCCAGCCGGCTAGTAAAATTTTTAACGAAACGTCGCGTAAATGGAAGCTTCCTTTTTCAATTCAATGAAGTTACGCATTTGCGCGTGTGTGTATAAAAGTATTTTTACCTCAAGCTTTCCCTTGCCAAACTCCAAAAAAAAAAAAATTATGATTGATTTATGCATGGCACTTCTTGAGCATGTAACTATCTAATCCCATTAAAATATTAACATTTAGAAAAATGAATTATTTTACTCTCTTTAGTTCCGTTTGACCGTATACCCTTACTTGGATAGAGAAAAAAACGAGAGAGGGAAAAATAGGTGGAAAAATGGTGGAAAGGGAAGAAAAGTGGGACCAAGGAAAAATAGGAAAGGTGTTTCTCTCCAACCGAAAATGAGAGGAAAATTGACATCCTACCTCTACCTTTGTGTTGGTCTGCCTCATGAACTATTAATTAATGGTTACTACTCATACTGGCAAGTTTAATAATAATGGCAAGTCATCAAAAACGCTGGAGAAAGAAGAAAGAAAGAAAAGTAGTAAGATGTCGAAAAGGTACGTATGACCCAATTCATTCTATTTTCCAAGCATAAATTTTTTTTAAAATTAACAGTAAGGAAAATCATTACAATTTTATTTGTTTTGCATATATAGAAGGATTCTGATCGATCCTTTTTTTTTTTTTTTTTCCTTTCAGCAGTATTTTGGTCTTCTTTTTTTCATAACTACCCTTACAGCTCGCTACCCATTGCCTCTGGGTGCCTTACAAAGTTTACTCCGTTTCTCTCAAGCTGGACCAACCGGAGTAGGTTTTTTTTTTTTTTTACCACAAACCGGAGTAGGTTGACTCAGTCTCTAAACTGTTGTGCAATTTTCATTTATTTATTTGGAAAATGGTTTTCATCCAACAACTGTCTTCCATTACCATCAAATTTGATGCAATTAGTGTTACTTCTTATAATTTTATCAAAAAAAAAAAGAAAGTGTTGCTTCTTATAAACAAGTCTACAAATTTTCATTCAACAATTGTCTCTTGCCAAAGGCTTCTATTTCCATTCTTATACCTCGTTCCTATTTTTTTCCCCTCCAATACTTTCAAGTTGGAAGTAAAATTATTGAGGGGCCTGGTTCTTGAATAAATTAAGTTTGCATTGAATTAATGTTGGAGGTTTTAAAGTGTCATTGGTTGGTTAATCACTTCTAGACTCTATAAATAGAAGTCTTAGCATATGATTTAGGTGTGAAGGATGGTTGAGTCCTTATCCAAAAAGAGAGGTTAATATAAATTTTCACATTATGAAGAACATCTATGTCCGAAACAATGACAAAGCTACGGGTTAGACCTGACATATCACAATAATAACTTTCCCACAAGCAAATAATGCCAAAGCTATAGACACCACATTTACGGCTACAAGATTTGCCCTCTGTAACCTCTAGTGCCATGTAACTAATGCTATATTTGGATGGAGAAAAAATAAGGGAGAAAGGAAAATTAGAAAGAAAAACAGGAGGAGAAGTGGTTTTTTTCCTGTTTAGATGAGGAAAAAAAGTGGAAGGAAAAGAACAGTTGGAGAGAAAATAAGGTGGATCCCACAGCTCATTTTCCTTCCAATTTTTCTCTCCATATATAAAGAGAAAATAAGAAGAAAACATATTTTTCTCCTTGCCCTTACATGTGTTTTTTAAGCAAAATAATACCTTTTTATTTTTTTATTTTTTCACTTTATTTATTATTATCAAGTCTTTCTTCTGTGTTTGCTTAATTGAAAAGTTAAATCACTAAAATTGTAAAAATTCTTCCAAAATGAACCGAAAAGAAAAACAAGTAGAGTTGTTGTTTTGGTTTTTTTTAGCATTACATTATACAAAATTTTTTTTTCTTTTTTTACAAAATTATTTGATATTAAAATATAATAACATGATAATATATCTTTATCAAATAATTTGATTTTAAATTATATGATTATGTTAATGTAAATATGGTTTTTCATCATGATAATTAATTTAATTTTAATCAAGATATATTTTGATATAACAGAAAGGGTATTTTATTTATTTATATATTTACTCATTTTATTTTCTTTTTGTTTTCTCTTATCTATCCAAACATGAGAGGTGATAATATTTTCTCTCCAATTTTCTCTCCTCTCCATTTTCTCTCTTCTCATTTTCTTTCTACTCAACGTTTCTTCCTATCCAAACAGAGGGTAAGGGTTTTTGTTTTGCCTATTATGTCACTCAGATTCCTAGCTTTAGCACAAGCAACTCCGAAATCATATATTTTTAGCAACATATGTTCAATTTTGACATCAACATGTACAATCTTCTTCAATTATAAATAGCTAATTCTTCCAGAGAGATCCAAGAGCACACGATCTTAGAAGCAAATTAATTTCTTCAACCTATTCTCACCATGAAAATACTCAACAACAACACAACATGCCCTAAATCAAAGAAGATTTTGCCCGTTAGTTGAAGAGCAATTTGTTGGAATTTTAAGATTCAAAGTTCCCATCGATGCTCCAATAAATTTTGTGACATTCAAATAGTTAAGTTTATGCCAAGCAATAACCTCTTGTTTAATGTATGCACATAGAGTGGCAGTTTCAGCCATTTTGGTGACACAATCCTCAATCCAATTTGATATTTCCATTATAGCTTCTTGGTTATTGCATTTACAGGTGCCCCTTATAAATAGCACATAAACCCCATGAGCAAAAGCATATGGGATATTTAGTTTGGCCAAATCAAACTCTTACTCTTCTTAAGGCCTCTTGGGAACTAACTTTCTCAAAAGTGCTTTTTTAACTAGGCATCCAAACTTTTAAGATCAATCTTAACAGTTCTAAATATCATATCTTTATTGCTTTGACTTTTACTGCCCTCAATCTTTAAATCGTTAATTTCGCTCCTTTTGATTCAAATCCATCTTTTATGTTCAAACACCTAACCTTCCGAAGCTTTAAAGATATCAGGAATTAGAGGCAATGGCTATAAGATAAAGTGGGTACTGTGTCTAAGCTAGAACTATAAAACATGTGGCAAAGGGATTGAGAGAAAAGCATTGGCGTTCTGTAATATTGCAGGGCAACGAGGCTCATGAAGCGGAAAACTTTAAAAAGAAAATTATTTATAATATATATTTTATTTGAGAAAACGATGTCTCTTGTTGCTAGAAATATAGATATTTTAGTTCATGGTATAACACATAAATATTCACTAATCATGAAGCATTATGTTAGTTAACTTTAATCTACTGCTAAGGTATACTTTTAGTTCTTTAATTTTAAAAGAAATTAATTTTTAGTCTTTTAACCCTAAAATCATTAATAAAAAAATAACAATATTAAGACCTTGAACGTTAATAAAACATTCACAAGTACTACCATATTAAGTTTAATTCTCAAAACAACCATAACTATTACAAAAACTATCATTTAAGACTAATAATTTTATGATTAAGTAGGTTATTATCCTCCTCTACCCTAGCCGTGCCTACATCTTCCATATATGTCACTGTCTAAATCCATTGTTTCATCTCATTCTCATCATCCATTTCAATATAATCTCCACCAGAACCTCTCCTTGATCTCAAGATTCACCTCGGTTTGGTCTCGTGGGTTGCAGCTTCATGGCTGTCTCAAGGAGTCTAGAACGTGATGATCATCTTCTTCTTCTTCAAGGTGCATCCATGGCCGAGCAAGCTAAGAGGATTTGTGAGGCTTTAATTTGATCGCCCTTTCCTTCCATGAGAAGCCTGAGATCAGCTTAATATCCGTGGTCTCTTAACTGATCCAGTTTTGATTCTCAATTCGACTTGTATTTTTCCTTTCTCGGCTTGAACAGGGGATTCTTAAAAGCTGTGATTGTTGTGTATTTATTAATTAAATACATATTTCATGATTTGTAGATTTAATTTTGATTGTGAATTGGTGGAAGCATTTTTTATTTATTTATTGCTTTGACGAATTCCTATCTTGTTGTGAATCTAATTGCGCGGACTTGTAAGACATTATTATGCCTAGTAATTACATCAAAATGGTTTTTTAGGAAAAGATAATCCGGTTGGCCAGGCTTCTTAAGATATGATAATCCAATGGAACCTAATTAGCCACATATTAATTAGATACACTATAAGTGCTAATTAATGAACTAGATTGACATGCTATATGATTATGGGAGTCTGAAGATGCTTAAAAAAGAAAAAACTATCAAATTTAAAATCATTTTATGTGCTTGTTGAATGACAGGATTTCAAAGTCCCTTTCTCTCGTCCTTTAATTAATTACCCCAAAATAGCCGAAAAGTGAGAGCTCCATTTTAATTTTGGAAGCGTTGTTAAGACCTAGAAGCAAACAGCCTTTAACACTCATGAATAATAATAATAATAATAATAATAATAATAATAATAATAATAAGTAATTTGAATAAGTTGACCCTAATAAGATAATACATGTGCTGACTACTAAAAAAAAGGAGCCCTTTTCTTTTAAAGACAAGACAGAGAATATCCATTACATTTCTCAAACACAGAATGAAGTAATGAACTATACAACACTGGGCATAAGGGCAAAAGCGTGATGAGTGTATCACGTGTAAAACTTACATCAAGGAATCAGAATCCTAAAGCATTGGGCTGAGAATTGACACTAATGGGCTGGGCTTTTATTCTAATATGTCTCCCCATAGCCCTAATAACCGGGAGATCTATGCAAATTTTGGAAAAATGAGATCCTAACTTTGGCACCATTCATGGGCAATATTTATGACAGCCAGAGCGGCCATTCCAAAACGCCCACAAGCTTTAATTTAGCGCCGATGACTTAGTATCCCCTTGACCTTATCACCCTTCTTAGGGTCACCAGCCGTAGCCACGCTCGCCTCCGGAAGCTTGGGAAGGTGGAGATCAGAAACCTTCCTTTTAAGATGCTCAGGCATATCATAAACCTTGTCCTCGTACTTATACCAGTCCTTCTCAGGCTCCACAACTCAAGCATAGCAACCACATGGCTTGCACAAGACCAAGACGGCATCAAATCAGGGTATCCCGTGTTGCTGCGAGGGTCTAATATTGGATCCATAATGTTGTAAATAACCGCGTTGTTCTTCATCTTCGTCACGTGTTTAACAACATCAATATTGTCTCGTTTGATGTTGGTCACGAATATGTCTGCCTCAGGAACAACATCGTCGAGGATCTTAGTAACTTCGAAACCTCCTAAGAGAGCTCGAAGGGCATGGTTGGAATCATCCGTATACACAACCACATTAGCTCCAGCCAGCTTAAGTGCGGACTGTGCGGTAGCACATCCCTTGCTAGCATCATCATATTCACACACAACAGCTTTTTTCCCAAGAATCGTAATGTTGGCGGCTCTCTTTATCCCATCAAGAGCAGCGTAGCGGCAACCGTACAAGTTAATGAACTGTTAACACAAACATAGAATACGTCAGATATAATGTTGAGTTTTGCAAAAGGACCAACAAGATAGGGTCTAACGTTGCTCATGAAAAGCCAAACACATCATAATTATTGGCAGAAACAACTCCGCACAAAAACAGCGAGTACAATTACTGGTACGGAGTAGCCAACGGAAGAGATAGAAAAAGTTTGGGAAAATGACAATAAAATACCACTTGAATTCTAAAAAGACAAATAAGGGTCCTGAATAAGCAAAATGACAAATAGGGCACTGGGTACCAATTTGGAATTCATATTTTTGGCCAAAAGACCGAAATGCTCTTATCAGTGAGGTAAAATGAAGTGAAACTAAAATGAAAATAAAGATGGAGCACCGGTTGAGCACATGAAGAAGGAAAGAGAAACGCTGGAAGAACACATTAGAGCTGAAAAGAGGTGAGTTTAAGTCGGTAGTCTTTGGAAATGGTATAATCTTACTCCTCCGCATCATCATTTTTTTGGGATTGCTGATTTAATAGATTTTGGTTGTGGGCAAGAGGGTTTGTAGCAAGAGAGAGAGTAAACATGTCGCATTAACTGATGGTGGGGTTTGGGTAGTTCCTTTTTGTGTCTGCTTTATGGCGCAATGGTGGGGACGGGTGTGCTGGAGATGAGGTTTTATACTTTATATTGACTATTTTGAATGATGTAGCGGAAATCAAAAAAGGTGGCAAGCAATTACGTAGGCGTGAAGTTTGCGTTCAAGTGGTGAACGTTGTTAAAATCAATAATGGAGTTGTGAAACCCTATAATAAAGTTGCGAATAGAAGAAAAGTTTCTCTCTTTGTGTGTGTTTTGGGTGTTACGTACGTTGATGGAAACTAATTGGCGGAGAAGTTAATTTTTTTATATTTAATGTTGTTTGCTGCAGGTTAGCAAGTGGTGATGTCTTGTAACATTGTATCAACATCTTCAAAAAGACTTGCTTGTTATTTTCACGTAGATGGGAAGTTTGTGGAAAATGACAATGGCGAAGTTAAATACTGTGGTGGGACTGTCAGAGTAAGAGTAATAAATGAGGGTACAAAACTTGAAGATTTGAGGGCAATGATAGGCGAATGGTTCAGCATGGATTGTCATGGCTGTGATATTAAATACACTTTGAGTTTTGATGAGAGGGTATTGGTAGATCTTATAGATGATGGTGAAGTTGATAATCTATTTGAATATAATGATCGTAATGCACATATTTATATAGCACATAAAGGTAATGACAATGTGGAGGAAGGAATGGGTTATCCAGAAATGTAAGTGAGAAATTTTTTTTTGGTGGTTATGAAAGTTGATAATTGTTGTAATATTGTAGTAAATCTCTTAACAACAGTGGTAATTATAAATGCAGGATCTCAAGAATGGTAGGACTGTCAGAACAGAGTGATGAGCCTACGTTGGAGGGAAATGCTTTGGAAAGTACAAGTTCTGGAGGCAGTGAAAGACCTAATGTAAGCCTACCATACAGAGTAGTGAGTGCACCTACACCTTTGTCGGAGATGAATTCTTTGAAATGAAAGGAATTGTTGTTAGGACGGAACCAAACTTTTGCAAATGCAGAAGATTTCAAGAAGAAAGTACATAAGTTCAGTATTGCAAACAAGTTTGAGTACAAGTATGTGAAAAATTGTAGGGAAAAAATGTATGTGAAATGTAGTGTTGAAGGTTGTCCGTGGAGGATAAGTGCAAGAGTGGGTAGAAAGAGTACTCCCTTTTTACGTGTGGCAACATTCATAAATGAGCATGTCCATAATGCATAAGACAATCTTCATGTGGAACATTGTGGTTCAGCTAGCTTGACAGCATCAATCATCACAGATGAGGTAAATGATCACATAGACAGGCGTCCAAATGATATAAGGAAGACTTTAGAAAGAGATTATGGTATGAAGTTGACATATAAACAAGCATACAGGGCGAAGCAAAAAGCTTTAGAGGACATACATGGCAGGCCTGACCAGTCTTATATGCTTATTCCGTGGATATGTGAACGGTTGAAGGAAACAGATAACAAAACCGTGGCCAAATGGGTGGGTAATACTAATAACAAATTTGAGCGTGCATTCATAGCATATGGGTGTTGTATAGAAGGCTTTATAGCTGGTGCTAGACATGTACTGTACATTGATGGATGTCATTTAAGTGGACCGTATAAGGGGACGTTACTGTCGGCGTCTGCTTATGATGCTGACAACGAATTGTTACCTTTTGCGATTGCTATTGTAAAGGGAGAGACACTTGAAGATTGGACATGGTTCTTATATATGATTAAGGAGATAGTTGGCTCGATGGAATTGACAATTGTGTCAGATCGACACAATGCAATAATAGGTGCCGTGCAAGCAATATTTGGTGGTGAGAGGCATGCATACTGTTACAGACATGTTAAGGAAAACTTCAGTGCACAAATGATTAAATTAAATAGAGGAAAGAGGAAGACTAGTGGGAAAGCAAGGGAGGAGGGACTGCAATACCTGGATGCCATTGCATATGCAAGGCTTGACACCGAGTTTGATGGTGCAATGGATAACATGAGAAAGTTCAATCCACAATTATTTGAGTGGCTTCTTAATCATGGTGATGTTGAAAGGTGGGCCTTAAGTAAATTCCCATTTAAACGGTGGGATAACATCACAACAAACCTTGCTGAGTCATTCAATGCTTGGATGTTGAAAGAGAGACGATATAATGTTGCCCAACTTATACATGAGCATCGTGAGAAAGTGGCAAAGAAGATGTATGCAGCAAGCATAGCAATGAGTAATTGGAAAAATGGTGTAGGCCCAAACATAGATGCAAAATTGGTGGACAATGTTGCTAGATCAGCATGCATGCTGAGTGTACCTTATGGAGGAGGTAGGGTGTGTGTCCATACAGCAAAAGGAGCTGTACATGTTGATCTTGGTCTAGGCGAATGCACCTGTGCAGCTTGGCAAATGTCAGGCATTCCATGTCCCCATGCCTGTGCAGCTATTAAGGCTGTGAATTGCAATGTGTATGATTTTGTTGATGAATGCTACAAGATTACATCACAGCAAAAGATTTATGGCAGGAGTATGATTCCAGTGGCGACAGTAGACATGCCAAATCATAACAATTACTGGGTGGAAAATATAGGAAGTCAAGTGTTCTTGGCACCGCCTTTGACTAATCGACCGCCAGGAAGGCCTAAAATAAAAAGACGAGAGTCACAGTTCCAGAATAGGAAGATCTACCATTGTAGCACATGCAAACAAGTTGGGCACACAAGAAGAACATGCAAGAATCCAAGCCCAAGTTGAACTTAGATGTCAATAGATATGGTGATTTTTTGGTGTAAATAGTGTTGCGTGAATGGTAAATCCCATTGCACGTGTAGTGTAGTTAGTATGAAAGTTATGGTTCAATGTTTACCGTGCTGTACTTGAGGTGTAGTCATTTGAATATATGTAATGCATCTGCTGTCATATTGCTGCTGGTTTTTGGTAAATACTGTTGCGTGAATGGTAAATCCCATTGCACGTGTAGTTAGTATGAAAGTTAATGGTTCAATCATGTCAAAAATACTGCATCTGCTGTCATATTGCTGCTGTTTTTTTGATAAATAGTGTTGCGTGAATGGTAAATCCCATTGCACGTGTAGTGTAGCTGGTATGAAAGTAAACGGTTCATGTTTATCGTGATGTACTTGAGGTGCAGTGATTTGAATATATGTAATGTATCTGCTGTCATATTGCTGCATTGTATTGTTCATGGCAGAAAATCTGCCCAGCCCGGCAAGAGGGTGCAAAACCCAGTATAAAAGTAGTAAATACCACTGAAAGAGTTGTAAATCCCTCTATGTGTTTTGCAAAATTCACCTCCGACTTTTACCGTTTTGAGACCAAAGTTGCGCAGGCCAATTTTTTTGGGATGCAAAACCCACTATAAAAGTAGTAAATCTCAGTTGGAGAGTTGTAAATCCCTCCGTGTGTTTTGTAAAATTCACCTCCGACTTTTACCGTTTTGAGACCAAAGTTGCGCAGGCCAATTTTTTTGGGATGCAAAACCCACTGTAAAAGTAGTAAATCTCAGTTGGAGAGTTGTAAATCCCTCCGTGTGTTTTGCAAAATTCACCTCCAACTTTTACCGTTTTAGGACGAAGTAGCACATCCCAATAAACATACGGTTGGAAAACCTACTGAACAAGTAGTAACACTCACTGTAAAAGTTGTTATTCCCACTATGTGTTTTGTCAAACTCAGTGTGGTATTTGTGTTTTTCTTGAGTTGTCCTGCCTCTCAAAACAGGTTGTCAAACCCCTTCAAGAAGTGGTAAAATTCGCTTCTACAGTTGTAAATCTCGTCACATGTGTTGTAACAATTTGGGAAAATGGTTTAACATTACTTGAAAATGAGTTGCCTTTACAATCCCTGAAAACAGTTTGCAAATTCCCTTACATACATGACATTAACTAACACATCACTAAACTTAGACAGCGTCATTTACTGCCGTGATGCACGCTGCTTTTTCCTCGGTGTGGGTTCTACGGATGACAGCAAGTTCAATGCTTCTTCACGTCTTGAATTGAGCTCATGATTAACAAGCCACCACATTAGGTTTCGTCGGAAATCAGCAACATGTTCTTCACCGTAGTCAAGCGTCACACCGGGCTCCCATTTGCTCAAACATATTAAAACATGAACACCACAGTCTCGCCTGCACATGGCAACAATGTCCATGAGTGAAACACGAAGTAGCATTCATACATTATTACATCAACAACTAATACCACTCACAGATTGTTCTGTTGAGGAACAGGGGCCCAAATAATGTCACTCATCTGCTTCTTTCCAATGGTATTGGGCTTTACTATCTCAATCATGTCATAAAATCGATCCCTCTGCATAACACATACTTGCATTTGTAAATAATTTGGTAAACAAAGAGCATGCTACACAAGAACAGTAACAATAGTCTTACACATCCGGTCACCACAGTCATCATATCATCATCAGCTGCACCTTTCTTCTTACTCTTCTTAGCAGGAAAACTTGGCTTCATTGAGTCCAGCACATAGAAATTCATTGTCTTAGGCTCAAGCACAAGACAAAACCAGTGAGCACCAACAAGTGTAGGTCCAAATATCAAGTCACAGTCTCTTATGTTGTAACCGACATATTCAGGCAGCAACTGCTTTTCTCATTTTCTAGCATCCCACCAAGATGGGTTCGCAGCTAGTATTGCCTGCAGCATCGAATGATTAGTCATGTAGTAGTAATTATTTTGTATTAATCTTAGTAACCTTACCATAAAGTCAGCATCAAATATGTGTCGCTTGACTTCTCCTTCGCTCTTCATATCAGCCAGTAAAGTCTTGCACACAACTGACATAAGCTGTTTGCAAGTAAATTTTAGTTTTTTGCACAGGTATACATGAGCATCAAATAAAAATTTATAGTACTCAGCCGAAGATCACAATACTAACTTACTCGGTTACCTATTCTCTCAATTCCTCCAAGTGTCCTTAGCTGATCTCGAGTGATATCCTCATCAGATATTTTAACTAAAGTCCTAAAAATGTGTTCCCAGTATCATTATGTGTGTAGTTAATTAGTAAACAACCGATAAGTAATATCATTCACAGTCATGGGAATAGTAACTTACACGTCACCCTCCTGCCTTGAACACATGTGGGATATCATGTTAAAAAACTTGTCCTTTTCCTCCATATTCCTCTTCTTCCTCTTAACAGGTATCGTCAAAATCCATGGAGAATTTATGGCCGACTTCACCTCCCTCTGTGATCTCCTGGGCTGTGTATTCTTGTCCATGGGGGAAACATCAGGGGAATCCATATCTCCTGCTTGTATTCCTTCTTCCTCAACATCAACCATGTCAGCCTCGTCCGAGTCATCTCCATGATAAGGTACGTGTCCTGAGTCCTGTCCATCATCATCATCTCCCTCATTTTCATCATCACCATCATCAGCTTCATCTTCTCCCTTATATTCAGCTCCAACTTCACTAGGGCCCTTATCTCCCACAGTACGATTTTCCTCCATCGTTATGTGCACCTTATGTAGCTCATCCTCTACTGCACTAACAAGTCTCTTGTAGCTTAAATCAATTACAGCCATCAACTTTTGATGTAAGCTTTGCAACTCCTGCATCACATCATTAAAAAAAGGTCAAACACTTTATCTTGTTAATGCACATTGAAATTACGAAGCAAATAAACACATCGGGTGTAAGTCAGCGACACTTCTCCTTCTTCTCTCCTCATCTCCAACCCTAACTTTCGAGCCCTTCTGCTTATACAATAGGCCTCTGTTGCTCTGCCTTTCCTTCTTTGTCATCTCCTTTATCCTCTCATCAGTCCAGAATTGAATAGCACTTATTGACCCATCTCTAACAGATTTAGATAATGGGAAGCGCTCAGCAAGATATAACTGCAACATCAAATTATTAATTTTATCATCACTCCATTCAAACATAGAACAAAAAACAATGGTAGTAAATACATACCAATAAGAGGTAGATGCATCCTTCGACGTTGCAACTCCCTTCATCATTGTCTTCCCCTACGTTTCTATACACTTCAACATAATCTTCCATCTCTTTCCACAAGTTGTTCACAATGTATGTGGCCCAATCAAATTGGTGAAATTCATGCATAGTACAACACATCACCCTTACTAGCTTGTCACTCACTGTTGTTTGTGAGGTAGGAGCTAGAAAACTCCCAAGTGTGTACAGCATGAACAAGAACTCGAAATTCTCCTCATTCTCCCCAGATTTAATGTCTTTGAGTATCTTGGTAAAAGAGACTTTACCATATTCATTCTTCAACCTCTTATATGTTTCATCATCATCATCCACATCCGTTCTTACCTTTTCCCCTGTGTGGGGTACCTCCAACAACTCCGCAACATCTTGTGCATCAATTTCCTTGATCTTCCCCCTTATTGTAAATTGATGAGTAGGCGGATCATATGCTCGAAGAATGCGTACTATGAGGTCACGAGGGAGTCTCTCACATCCCATGTCAAGCAAACTTGCAAATCCCAAACTTTGTACCTTGGCTTTCAATCTGTCATTGCTATTTATAAATTCCACCAATGACTTGTATTGCCGGACTGAGCAACGGGTGCTAAAAGCAACTTTTTTCATCCGCTTCTTCTTCGTCCCTTGCTTCTTTGGTTTGTTCACTTTATCATTATACTTCTTCCTCTCCTCTGGTGGCAGCTCCCTCCATGCCTTTGCTCCCTCCCTAACTTCTTCTCTCCTATTCCTAAACTCTTTGCCCGCCTTAAATTCATGCAGAAACAGCATGTACCCACTCTTTACTTGTCTACTTCCCTCTCCTTGTCCTTCTACTTGTACTTGTAACTCCATTTTCCCTGCTGCAATGACACCACTTGTTAGTCATTCATAGTACTATATTTCTTTCACAACAATGTCGTCAATTCCATCAACAAATGTGGTCAATTACACTAACAAATATAGTAAATTTTATTAACATATCATCAAAATACCATTGTCCACTCAATTAACAAGTGTAGTCAAGTCCACTAACAAATGTAGTAAATATCATTAACATATCACCTACAAAACCATTGCACAGTCAAATGAATTCGTATCACGACGATGTTGTTATTCCTGTAACAAATCTGGTCACTTTCATTGACTAATGTAGTAAATTCCACTAATAAATGTTGTAAATATCATTAACATATCACCTACAAAACTATTGCAGAGTCAAATGAATTTGCATCACGGCGATGTTGTCATTCCCATAACAAATCAGGTCACTTTCATTGACTAATGTAGTAAATTCCACTAATAAATGTAGTAAATCTCATTAACCTGACCTACAAAACCGTTACACAGTCAACTGTATTTGCATCTGCTCACTTTCATTGACTAATGTAGTAAATTCCACTAATAAATCTAGTAAATCTCATTAACCTGACTTGCAAAACCATTGCACAGTCAAATGAATTTGCATCTAGTCACTTTCATTGACTGATGTAGTAAATTCCACTAATAAATGTAGTAAATCTCATTAACGTGACCTACAAAACCGTTGCACAGTCAACTGAATTTGCATCTGCTCACTTTCATTGACTGATGTAGTAAATTCCACTAATAAATGTAGTAAATCTCATTAACATGACCTACAAAACCATTACATAGTCAAATGAATTCGCAGCACGACGTTGTTATTCCCCTAGCAAAACTGGTCACTTTCATTGACTAATGTAGTAAATTCCACTAATAAATGTAGTAAATCTCATTAACATGACCTACAAAACCATTGCACAGTTAAATGAATTTGCATCACGACAATGTTGTTATTCCCGTAACAAATCTGGTTACTTTCATTGACTGATGTAGTAAATTTCAGTAATATATCACCTCAATATCATTGTCCACTCAATTGAATTTGCATCACAAGCATGTTGTCATTCCCTTACCAAATCTATTATTTTCCATTGCCGAATGTAGTCAATTACTCTAATTAATGTTGTAAATTTCATTAACATATCAGTTAACAAATGTAATCATTGCCAACACAAATTTAGTCCTTCTCAGACCAACAGTTGTTATTTCAAAACCAAACCCGCTAGTACTATTTACTACTTACCTCATCAAATTTACTACTCGGCTAATAGAATTACTGCTTGCTAAATTACTACAACAGGATAACCTTTGCAAATTTTACCCACGCAAGGACAAACTTTTCACCCTAAACCATTCAATGAAAATGAAAGTAACTTTGTCATTGCCGCGCATGCAGACCAAATTAGTGGAATTCTACTTCCTTAAAATCCCACCCTCTCCACATAGAAAGCTATACTCTTTTTAGAAAAGTCAATTAACACCGACAAAACTATCCTTTCCATTTTGTTCTTTTCCTTCAAATCAAAATAAACCAATCCCCACAACAAAAGCAATCCCCTGTTCCAATTAAAGGCCACCCAAAATGGATTAAACACTATCAATCACAATCATTTCCAAATATGTACACAACCAAACACATCAGCAATAACATGGAAACAACTTTTTTCGTCCTAGAGCAACTTTTATGGGAACAACAAAGACGGAACCACAAAGAGCATCACTGCATAATTACATTTTAAGCTTCAGGGACCCATCAAAAATGCTCTATGAACAACAATATTCAAGTTCCCTACCTGTTTAGTTTCGAAAGCGACGGCGGCAATGTGATTTCGGCGACCGCTTTTTCGTTACTAGAGGACCTTCGATTTGGTTTCGCCGAGTGGGGGCACTTTCTGTTTCGGTGGGTTGCTCTCGTCGGGTCGGCGGGTTGCTTTCGTCGACTAGGGGAGGTAGTTCTAGTTCCTGTTTCACTTAGTGGGGGGTTGCTTTCGCTGAGTGGAAGCAGTTCCTCTTTCGTCGACTGGGGTGTTGTTTTCGCCGAGGAGTCGGTTTCCTCCTTTTCTCCATCTCCTCAAGTTTCAAACATCTTAAGGGTATTTCAGTCTTTTGGCCGAAAATATTAATTCCAGATTGGTTCCCAGTAACCTCCTTGTCATTTTGCTTATTCAGGACCCTTATTTGTCTTTTTGGAATTCAAGTGGTATTTTATTGTCATTTTCCCAAAAAGTTTCTTCATCAAAAAATAAAATAAAATAAAATAAGACGGGAAGAAAAAGAGACCTCAAGTGACTAGCTTCCTATTCAACAGACCGGAATAGGGTTTAATATTAGAAAAAATTGTAATAAAGTCCAACTCAAGAGAATTAAATACAAAAAAGTTTTTTGAAATCATTAAATTATTTTGAAGTCTTAAGAGACCTCATTGGAAGAGATTTTAATTGCTTACCAAATTGCCCTTATTTCTTTTTTAAGTATACATTGACAACTAAAAAAGCAATTGTTAACAATTTAAGCTGTAACAATTAACAACTATTATGACAGGTATTAACAATACATTTTTTCAGCAGATCACAAAAAATGTAATGTATGAATTGTCAATATCTGCCGTGATAATTGTTGATCATCACACCTTAAGTTATCAATGTATATTTTAAAAAAATGTTATGGGTAATTTGGTAATTAAACAAATGAAATCTTTCCTTGGGACTTCATAATAATTTGATGATTTTAAGAGATTTTTTAATATTTAATTCTCTACTATAAGACCTTATTGCAATTTTTTCTTAATATTTTCTCTTTCCACGTGTGAATTAGGGGTATTGTCTTTCTGGGATAATGCCCAAAACTCAGGTAAAAATAAAAAGTGAATATTTTTTGAAGTAAAAATAAATAAATAAAAAGAAGACAACATTAAACAAGGGGGAAATTTTGACCATGTGGAATATGGACGACAATAACAAACAAAGGACAGCACGTCCAAACTACAAATGTTGAGACTACTCATCATTAGATTTGAAGAATTGACTCTAAAGTTAACGAATTTGAAATTTGAAATAGAAATAGAACTATCATTACTTTGGGCATTCGAAGCTCATCATATCTAGATCATTTATATCTTATTTTAATAGTTCAGATTTGATTTTTTCTATTTTTATTTGTTTAAAATAATTATTTTAATATGTATAAAATATAAAATAAAGATAATCTCTTAACTATCATTCTTTTAAAAATAATTTTTTTATTTAAAAATAATTAATTAAATATTTTAAATCTGAATTATTCAAATCAAATATAGACAGTTTAGATTTGATAAGTTTTTAGTACTCATTAAGGTAATGAGTACTGAAACTGCTTCCACATTGATATTTACCCCCCTCTTTGTAACAGAGTGGTTGACACTGATGGCAAGGAACAAGAGGGTTCCATTAGCTGGCATCTGGTAAAGCCTCTCAGTAGCATCGGCTGTCTTCACAGAGACACCAACTAGTCTCTCCTTCGTCTTGTGGTACCTTATGGGATCAGCCTCCAACCCAGCCCTAATCATACTGAGAACAATGTGGAAGTGGAACTCAGTGTTATCAGTAGAAGACAGGTCCGGAAACTTACCAGTCTTCGCATATATCTCCTCAACTTTCACACCCTCATGGATCAAGAAGGTGGTGTCGCCACCGTCACCAACTATCAGATCCGGACCACTACCAGGACCCCAGTCAAGGGCACGTTCGGTACACCACCAGTACTCCTGAAGAGTCTCCCCCTTCCAAGCGAAGATGGAGGCGTTGTCACGAGCGATGGCGGTGGCAGCGTGATCCTGAGTGGAGGAGATGCAGCGAACTTCGGCTCCAAGAGCAATTAGAGTTTCGATGAGGACAATGGTTTGAATGGTCATGGGGAGGGAACTGGTGATTCTGGCTCCTTTGAAAGGCTGGAAAGGGTTGAATTCAGCACGGCAAGCCATGAGACCGGGCATTTCCATCTCAACGCTCTCGATCTCTAGGTGGCCAAAGTCTGCCTGAGACAGGTTCTTGACCTTGTATTCACGGCCACCGGTGGTTTTTTGAACATCCAAGGCCATGGCTTTTCTGTGTGGCAACCAAAGAAGAATAGGTAGAGTTGTGCAACAGGAAGAAGAAGTGTGGTAGCCTCGCTTCAGAAGTGGAGCTGGGTATTTATAGCCGTAGGATGCTACTCATCAAAGCAACAATGCAACAGGCACCTCACACCAACTTATTCTTTCAGTACCATTTAGGTATTTTAGACAACCAGCTGGCCTTACCCTAGATTCAACCATACGTGTTTTTGAATAGTTTCAAAGCCCTCACATGTTGCTTGATATATAGGAACCCTTAAGCTTTTACAAGAAAGGATTAATTAAATGATAATTATGCAGGGCTGCTAGAATAAAGTGTCACCCTTTAACGCTACTTTTATTTCAAATCCATGTTTAGTTAATGAAAGAAAAAAAAAACAAAAACAAAAACAAATTAAAAAGGTTGTTTGATGGGAAAATCACAAATAAAGACCCTCGAATTAGCAAAATTACTCTATGGTCACCTGAATAATTCAAATTACCATGAGGGACCTAGTCTCAAATTGCAAATAGCAAATGTTGGTGAAAAGACGAAATTGCCCCTTAGTAAATCAACTTTATTAATGAAGGCTGAGACAAACAATGTGATCGTGGAGAACTTGGAGGAGAAGATTGGTGGTGCACCTGGTTGAGAATCAAGTAAGTAATGTTTGCAATGTTTCTAAGTATACTCTTCTTCTTCTCTACCCTGTAAGACCCAGGAATGTGATGTTGTTCTTGAATGTAGTGAGTGGCATTATGGGTCGTTGGGTGATAGGTATGGAGGGAGTGAGCGGTGGAGTTGATCATGGAATAATATTGTTTGAGGAGGGTTCAGTTGGGTTGAGATTCAAAATATTAGTCTTTGTAGTCAGATTGTTGACATGTGATTTTCATGACGTAAGTTGTCATTGATCTCTATTAGGAATATCATGAATGGGAGAGTGGGGGAGGGGAAATGGAAGGAGGTAATAATTATTAGTTTGAGTGTGAAGTTTAAGATGGTGCAGTGGGGGGAGAGGAGTGAAGATCTTGTCATTTAGAATGTCCAACTTGTAAAACCCTAATGTCAAGTGGGGAAGAGAAGAGTTAGTTGGTCTTGATTTGTAAGTGCAAATTTGATTGAATAAAAGTATACTGAAGCTGATATATTTTTTATATGTAAATTGTTGTTCCAGGTTAGCATGACAAAATGAACTGTAACAATGGGTCATGTTGTTGGAAGGAATTGTTTTGTTTTTTCCATGTTGGTGGTTATTTTGAAAGAAACAGTGAAGGTAAAGTTAAATACGGTGGAGGGAGTGCGAGAGCAAGCAGCATAAAAGAAGGGATAACACTGGAGGAATTAAGGGGGACAATATCACAATGGGTACACAGTGATGCTAAAGGGTGTGAAATTAAGTACATAGTTAAGTTTGCTGAGGGCACACTGATTGATCTTTATCATGAAGGTGATATTTGCAATATGTTTAGATATAACGATGGCAGTGCTCATTTGTATGTAGCAGCGAAAGGGAACCAAAAGGAAGGTGGAGCAGTGTATGATGGAGAAATGTAAGTGGTTAAAGTTTTGTAGTTGATAGTTATTGTTCGATAATGGATTATTGTTAATACCCAAAGAAATGTTGTTATTATGTGTATTGTGTAGCAGTAGAAAGTTGTTATTTGGTAATGAATTGTTGTTAATTTGTATATAAATCTTGTAATTAAGGTAATGAAGTTGTGGTTGGAAGTTGTAATTTGGTAATGAGTTGTTACTAATTTCCATTCAAATGTTGTTATATTGCTTAGTCTGTTGCAGTAGTAAGTTGTTATTTTATAATGAATTTTGATATTTCCCATACAAATCTTGTTATTATGCTAAGTTTGTTATAGTAGAATGTTGTTAGTTCCTAATGTGTTGTTGCTAATTTCTATTCGAATGTTGTTATTACTGGTGTAGGGGTGAGAATTTGTTTGGGCTGTCAGAAGAAATGACTGAAGGTGTGGTGAACCTTGGTGATAACTACGAACCACTTAGTGTTGACTATGGTGTTGAATGCTTAACATATGAAGGAGGGGGTTTAAGTCAAACAAACTTCAGTGACGATTCAGGGAGTGAAGGGACATTGAGGGGTAATTTGAATTGTATGAAATGGGTTGGAGTTATTACAGGAGTGGGGCAATATATTCCACATGCCCAAGCTTTTAGGGAGGCTGTGTACAAGTTTAGTATTGCACAGAAGTTTGCAACGACATATGTGAGAAATAGTAGGAAGAAGCTGAATGTGAGGTGTAAAGTGGAAGGGTGTCCATGGAAGATTTGTGCAAATGCTGTTGGGAGGGATACTCTTTTATTACGCATGATCACATTCGTTAATGAACACATTCATTCAGCGTAAGATAATCTAGATGTCACTTATGCTAGCGATGCTGTGTTGACGTCATCAATAATACTTGAGGAGATAAGGAACCATACCGAAAAGCGTCCTACTGAAATAAGGAAGACACTGGAAAGGGAATATGGTGTGAGGCTAACATATGCTCAAGCTTACAGAGCAAAGGAAAAGGCCATGGAACACATACATGGGAAACCGGAAGAATCCTATATGCTCATACCATGGATATGCCAAAGATTGAAGGAAACTGATGATAAAATAGTTGTTGAATGGGCTGTCATTGGTAATACATTTAAGCGGGTTTTCATTGCATATGGTTCGTGTATTGAGGGTTTTTTGAGTGGTGCAAGGGCTATATTATATGTGGATGGAACTCATTTAAGTGGTCCATATAAGGGAACACTATTGTCAGTGTTGGGATATGATGCAGATAATGACTTATTGCCTTTTGCAATAGTAGTGGTGAAATAAGAGAATCTTGATGACTGGACTTGGTTTCTGCTCAAAATTAAAGAAATTGTTGGTTCGGTACAGGTAACGATTGTGCCAGACCAACACAATTCCACAATAGGAGCTGTTCAAGCAATATTTAAAGGTGAAAGACATGCGTATTGTTATAGGCATGTGAAGGAAAACTTCAGTACTGAACAAGTGAAAGTAAACAAAGGTAAAAGGACAAGCCAATGGTCAAAAGAAGATGCATTAAAGGTTCTTGATAGAGTAGCTTATGTAAGGGTTGACAGTGACTTTGATAATGCAATGGCAGAGCTGAGAACTATGTCTCCTAAGTTACATGATTGGGTTATCAATCAAGATGATGTGAATAGGCGGGCAATGAGCAAGTTCCCATTTAAAAGATGGGACAATATAACAACCAATATAGTTGAGTCTTTCAATGCTTGGATAGTGAAAGAGAGAAAGCATAATGTGGCCCAAATGATCCATGAGCATCGGGAGAAAGTAGCAAGGAAGATGCATGCATCATATATGTTTATGAGTAAGTGGAGGAATTTTGTTGGGCCAAAAACTGAGGCAAAGGTTCTGGAGAATGTGTATTTTAGTAGGTATATGAGCTGTGACAATTATGGAGGCAGAAGACTGTGTGTACATACATCTTGTGGAGATCAAAGAGTAGACCTTGGTATATACTAATGTAGTTGTCTTGGTTAGCAAATGTCAGGAATTCCATGCTTCCATGCTTGTGCAGCCATTAAGACTGTGGGGGGAAATATATATGAATATGTTGAAGACTGTTACAAAATTTCAGCACAGGAGAAAATATATGGCAGGAGCATGGTTCCAGTGGTAACAATCGATATGCCTAACCCAAATAACTATATGTTTGAGAATCTTGTTGAACAAACCCTGCTTTTACCACCAAATACAAGTAGGCCTCCTGGAAGACCAAGGACTAAACGGCAGGAATCACAATTCCAGAATAAAAAAGTCTACCATTGCACCAGATGCCACTAACCTGGACACACGAGGAGGACTTCCAAAAATTCCAACCCATTTTGAAGTTAATTTCTACAAGGGATAACTAATTTTTTGGTGTATATACGCTCCACCCTTATTAATTTTTTTGGGAGAAGGGTGTTGCTAGATTTGTATAGCTACACAGCTATTTTTGCAAGTAATATGTTTGCTGACAAGAGAAAATGAAGTCAACGATGTTGTTAATGTCCTTTTGTTATTGACTATTGCAAAATCTAGTTGTTGTAAACAAACCTCTTACTTTTTGCTAAATGACATTGTATTGCTGTAAATTCCCTTGGTTGTATTGTAAATGCAGACTGCTTACTTGTTATGTCAGAAAATTGAGGTTGCTGTCAAACCACTTGTGCTTTGTGGTTATTTGACTTAGTATTGCTGTAAATTCCCTTGGTTGTATTGTAAATGCATATTGCTTACTTGTTATCTTAGAAAATTGAGGTTGCTGTCAAACCACCTGTGCTTTATGGTTATTTGGCATACTGATGTTGCCAATTGGTTAACCAAACTTGTTATTTCGCAAACTGAAGTTGTCACTGGGTAAACAAAAGTAGAAAGACTGTCATTTAAACAGGAAAAAATGAACTTTACCAATTCCACTTTCGTAGTTGTTATTTCTCAAACTGAAATTGTCATTGGGTAAACAAAAGCGGAAATACTGTCACTTAAACAGGAAAAAATGAACTTCACCAATTCCACTTCCATAGTTGTTATTTAGCAAACTGAAGTTGTCATTGGGTAAACAAAAGTGGAAATATTGTCATTTAAACAAGAAAAAAATGAACTCCACCAATTCCACTTCTGAAGTTGTTATTTCGCTAAGTGAAGTTGTCACTCGTTAAACAATAGTGGAAATAGTGTAACTTCATTACAAAAAATTGAAGTTCATGTATCGCTTAACTGGAGTTGTTATTTAGCATACTAAAGTTGTCAAATGTTAAACAAAAGTGGAAATAGTGTCATTTTGTTATAAAAAAAAGGTACTTCATGTATTGCTTAACGGACTTGTTAATTGACATACTGATGTTGTCATACATTAAAGAAAAGTGGAAATAGCATCACTTCAACACAATTTAAATTATATCAATAAAAATGTTATTTCACCATTATATAATTGTCATAACTAGGTAGCAGTTAGGCCAGACAACAAGTTCACTACATATAATGATAACGTAGTAACATTATCTCCAGTCAATGTCCTTTATGGCCCAAATTCTTTCTCTATAAGGACTTTCTCCTCCTTTTAGACGTTCGCCCCTTCTGTGGATGTGGAATAAGATTCAGCACATCCTCACAGCATTCATTGTTATCATGGTTCACCAGCCACCATATTAGATCACGCTGAAAAGCTGCCACATCTCCCTGCAAAACAGATTCAACAGCAAGTTAATCTCACTTTGCCCCTTTACTAGTCACAACAATTAAGCAAACCACATCACCTGGGTGTATTCTAGTGGAACATTGGGTTCCTATCTACTGAGCCATATTAGGACATGCACCCTACAGTCCCTCTTGGGAACAACACCACCATCACAGCTTAACAATTAGAGAATAAATATAGGAAATCAGCAAATTACATGTGCAGTGTATGTATACTCACAAATTACTCTATTGAGGTACATCAGGCCGTACAATTTCCAAATTTAGCATTTTCACAGTCAGATTTGGCCTAACCATGCCGATAATGTCGTGGAACCTTTCTCTCTACACATATATCAGATATTCATCAACATCACTATAATTTCAGACAATAATAATACAATGTAATATGCCTAGGTGATTCTTACACATCCTGCTATGGCCATTTCCTGAGGGTCATAGGTGACTGCTTGCTTCTTCTTAGTTATGGTCTTCTTAGGGTGAACAGTTCCTCACATGGAATCCAGGACATGGAACTTCATGGTGTTAGGTTCAAGGGCAAAGCAAAACCAGTGCTCACCAACAAGTGCAGGACCCATAACCAAGTCATAGTCACCTATATTGTACCTGACAAATTGAGGAATTATTTGTCATGCATGGTAGTTAGGGTCCCACCGAGCTGGGTCACGGATCATTAGCTCCTGATAAAGAACACAAATTGATTTTGTCAGTTTGCAATTACTTTCTTTAGACAGTTATTTCCCTTAACAGTGTTGTTACTTTATATACTACACTTGTCATTTTCCTTTGAAGACTTGTAATTTTCATATCCAAACTTATCATTTCACAAACTAATGAAGAGACCTCACCACGAAGTCCGCATCAAAAATATGCCTCCTTACTCGCCCTTCCACAACTTGTTACTCATCCACCATAGCCTTACAAACTAATGACATGACCTTATTACTAACTCTGTTATTTCCCCTAAGAGAATGCAACAAACGTCGGGTAATGTCTTCATCATACATTTTAATCAAATGACTGACAATGGTTGAAGTGAGTTAGCATATGGGTTATGTTAACAAGTGATAACAAAACCTCATCAGAAAAGCTAAGTATCACAATACTTACTAGTCACCTTCATCACCTTTCACACTTTGGCTGACAATGGTGAAGAAAATATCTTTATCCTCCGCAGGCCTCTTCAACCTTGTTTGTGCCTTCAACTCCAACCAAGGAGACTTAATTTTATTGAAGCGAACCCTGGTAGATCTCCTTACTTGTTGTGCCTGCACACCTTCAGCTGCTGTCACAGGTTCCACCATGATGGGGGTTTGGCTCTCAATAGGGTCAATATATTCGACAATTGTTAGGGGGGATACAGTCATGGCTGTGTCACCCTCTGCATTATCACCTTCAACATTGGATGACAGGTTTATGGGGGTAGTAGGCGTGGGTATGTCACCCTCCATTTCATCATTGTCCTTCTGTGCACTCTGTCCCTCATCCTTGTCTTGACTATCTTCATCATTCTCTCCATCATCTTTTTCCTTGTCTTCCTCCTCACTTGTCCCATCATCACTACCTCCGTCACCTTTCTCCTTCTCCTTCTCGTCACTACTCTCACCATCACTCCCTCCATCATTCTTCTGCACAGCTTCACTAGTCTCACCAGCATGTTATCTCTCCTCATCATCATCATCTTCAGACCCACTAATAGTTGATGCGAGTGTCTCAGCAGGAGCCTTTCCTTTTCTCTTCCCATTTGTCTCTCTTGGAATGTGCACCTTCAATAGCTCCTCGTCTACCATATTCATCAACCTCTGATGGCTTTCTTCTATCCTCTTCATTAATTATGCATGTAACTGCTTCAGCTCTTGCATGACAATGGCTTTATCAATTTACTAGCAACATAATTATACCACATCATGATCTTACTATTGCAGATGACAAGCTCACTTTACCCGGTGATAAGTTAACTATTATAAATAACAACTTCAATATATGAAATTACAAGCTTACTACACTATAACAAATAACAACCTCTTACTATTGTGAATAACAAGTTCATCAGTAGTATAAATAACAACTTCGGTATGTCAGAGAACAACTTTACTATATCAAATCACTACTTTAATTTAGCCAATCACAACTGATAAATTATAATTAGCAACTTCGGTACATCAAATAACAACTACACTGTAACAAATGACAGGTTCACTTGACCCCATCACAACTCAGGCATAATCAATAACAACTTCATCAAATAACAACCCAAACCTGAACTTTACCGAATGATAAGTTCACATTACCCAATCACAACTTTGGTACCGTTTTAAACAAGTTAAGTTTACCAAGTAACAATGTCAACTATAACAAATGACAACTTCACTAAACCTAATCACAATGTAAGTTTTATATATACGAAGTTCAGTTTATCAAATGACAACGTAACTATCACAAACAAGAAGTTCACTTCACCAAGAATATTACTCTATCAAAGATATACATACTGGGTCTAGAGAATCAACATTTATCCTCTCGTCTTTGCCAGACACAACATAACTCCCTTTCTCACCATACAACAGTCCCCTGATGCTCTTCATCTCAGTATTTGTCAATTCTTTGATCTTCTCATTTGTCCAGTATTGGATAGCACTGGTGGAGCCTCGCTGTGAACCTTGGATAAGGTTAAAATGCTCACAAAAAAAAAAGCTGCAACACCATATATCATCACCAATTACATTGTTCATATTGCCAATAAAGTACTGCACAGTGAGAAACAAAATAGTCATACCAGAAGCAAGTATACACAGCCACCAACAGTACTGCTCCCCTGCCCATCATTACCCTGTCTATACAGCTTCACAAAGTCGACCATCTCTTTCCATAGGTCCTCCATAACATGTGTTGCCCAATCATACTTTTTAAAATCATCCATCGTGGAACGCATGACTCTCACCAGCCTCTCACTCACTTTTGAGTTAGATGACGAACATAGAAAGGTACCCAGCGTGTATAGGACAAATAAGAATTCAAATCTGTGATCTTCCTCCCCAGAAATAATGTCATCCAGTATTTTGCTGAATGGCACTCTCTGATACTAATTCTTCAAGTTCTTGTACATTTTATCATCCTCCGAAACTTCAATTTTAATCTTCTTCCCACCATGGCGTATTCCTAGGAGCTTCTCAACATGTTTTGCTCCTATTTCCTCAGTTTTCCCCTGGATTGTAAATTTATGTGTTGGTGGGTCATATGATCTTAGCATAGTCACAATGAGATCACGGGGGAGTCTCTTCAATCCAACCTTCAACAAGCTTCCAAATCATATCCTCTCCACCCTATCCCTTAACTCATCATTATTATTCACAAAGTGCAGTAATTTCTTAAAACCTTTCAAAGATACTCGGGTTAAAAATGATGGTACATATTTCTTTTTTTCCTACTCTTCAATCTTTTCTGGCCTTCTTTTTCTTCGCCTCCTCTGTGTACCTCTTCCTCTCCTCATTAGACAAAGCTCTCCATACTTTTGACACAGCGTCTCTTTTTTGTGTGCCTCTGATATCACTGTCACCTAATGTCGCCAAATACTCCCTTCTGAATAGCAACCAGCCATTGTGTGCCGGCTTTGATCCGGAGGCTCCCTCAGATGCCATGTCCTTTTTCCTGCAAAATATTCAACATACAATAGTTCACTAACACAACTTATTAACTGACTAACAACAATTCTGTCAACACTCGTTCTGTCAATCAAACGCCTATGATAAACTTGTTATTCTCTCTACAAAAGTTGTTAATTCTTTAAGCTCAACTTGTTATCCCACATACTTATCATAATTGTCATTTCTGATCATACACTAGTCATTTAACTTGTCATTTGAAATGATAAACTTGTCATATTGTTATACTCAGCTTTGTTATTCAAACAAGTCATTTCCTATTATCAAATTCTTACTTTCGCATACAAATCTTGTTATTCACTATTATAACCTTGTTATTTCTCATTACCAACTTGTCAATTTCGCATTGACATCTTCTTATTCCCAATTAATCAACTTGTCATTTCCTATTCTTAAATTGCCATTTTCATTACTGAACTTGTCAAATCCCACCGTCCACCTTCTCATTTACAACAAAACACACTTAGTACCTCTTCAATTCAATTTACCCTTGACTATATCCTATGTCATTATTTTCCCTACTATTATTGTTATCTACGAAACTGATATTGTCATTCCCTCCCCACACATTCCATTCCCACAGGTTATTTAACAGAAAAAACCTATATTTTTCACAGTAAAACATTCTTCATCACTCAATCAAAATTTGGGTACTTCTACTTTCCTACCCTAAACTCTTTTACTCTCACCAATCATTCGCACATTCTTACAACAACCAATCCAAACAGAATTAGCCAGCAAACTTACCACAATCAGTCGCCCAACGTAGCTGCTAACTCTGATCACCCAAAGCGATTGCCGCCGCACTATTCAACGATGCCTTCGACTTCTCTGAACCCTTCCACAATGCCGATAAACCACAGCTTTGTTCACCTCTGTCACAGCAAATATGCTCTTCACGGTTGCAACACTCCTCTCCACACTACTCTTACGGAAACATGGCGGTAAGCAGGTGCGCGAAAATGGAGACAATGGGGAGAATGCAAAGAACAGTGGGAAGTTGTCGATAGTGGGGGGGACTACGTGCCGCGGGTTCAGCTAGTTCAAATCATTGAGGGGCAATTTCGTCTTTTCACCAATATTTGCTATTTGCAATTTGAGACTGGGCCCCTCATAGTAATTTGGCTTATTCAGGTGACCATAGAGTAATTTTACTAATTCGAGGATCTTTATTTGTGATTTTCCCTTGTTTGATTATGTGCAAATAAAAGTTCGCTTGTTTATTTAGGTGACATGGTCCCATGAAAGTCCCAGGTTCGCCTGTCCTAGTCAACTCTTTTTTGTCCCCCCCCCCCCCCCAAAAAAATTCTTGAACTTTCACTTTAGATCACGAGCTGACTCCCATGACGAATCAGCATGCACCATTACATTTACAACTGATGTTTGAAGAATCTGTTCCCTGACTCACTCACAACGGCAAAGGAAGCGACCTTTTTCTTACTTTTGACCATTAATAATATTTATTTATTTTTGCCAGCTTTTCCCCTTCTTTTTAAGTAAAGAAGCATCTTCTACCCGAGCTCAGGCTAGATCTCCGACAGCATATTTTTTGTTCATCTATAACCTACTGTATATATTATTTGAATATCTTTCATAACGTGTTTTTATAGAATTTGTTTATTCTAAGCTATATATAAATATGTAATCAATAATTTGTGTTATTCGAGAATTTACTAGTACTCCAGGCATATTAAAAACATAAATAACTTTCTTTTATTGCATATATATATAGTTCAAAATCGATGATTACTCAGAATATTATATGATAAGACAATGCTATCTTTTAGCTTTTAATATTCTTAATAGTGAAGGATGGGGTCTTGGTCGATGGGTGGAGCCTAGAATCAGGTGGGCTAAACAAAAAGAGAGCTGTGGCTTCGAAAAGAATAGGGTTAGAGCGTAAATTTATTTTAAAAATTTTACTAAAAAGTGCTAGGTATTTGAATTTTTTTTTTGGCTCAAAATTACCTTAGAAGTTTAAAATTATAGTGATTTTGCTCTTTCTGTTAAAAATTTAACAACCAACATTAGATGTTTGATTGTAAGGAATAAAATTGCTATAATTTTAAACTTCTAGAGTAATACTAGAACCGAAAAAACATTTTTGGGCAAAAATTTTGTCCTTTTCCTCTCCCCTTCCTGCCAAATTTGGAGGGGGAAAAAATATTGTGGCTATTTTGAGCATACTTCCTCCGGTTTTATTTATAAGTTTCAAACTTAAGAAGGGGCGTTATTAATTTTATATGCTTCAATTTAGACTTGTTTTAACATTTAATGTATTTTTTTTAATGTTGCCATTATTATTTCTCTCTTATTATATTTTCTCTACATTCTCTCTTATCTTTTTTCTTATTTATTATAAGGCTATATTTACAAACAAAAGAATATTTCTAGTCTATTTATTTTTTTGAACTAATTTTTAACTCATTATTTATTATTTATGAATTAGTTATTTCGAAGCTCGTAATGACTAATGAGGACAGAACGGAGTATTTCTGAAATTTGCGCCAATTGTTTTGAGGTGGGTCATACTGCTATTAAATGCTCCAAGGCGGTGAAGCTTGGAGATAACGGCTTTCACTTTTCCATGGGCCAAAATCAGCCCATTTAAATCTCTTAGGGGACTGGTTTTCTTTCAGGAGGCATTTGGGCTTAGCTGTTGAAGGCTCCTGGCAATGTTCAAGCCCAAAAAATTCCTCAAGCCCAATCAGAGAAGGGCAATGTGATTGGAATTTTTTTCTTTAAAATATCCTTATTATGAACTTCAAAGGAAGCCATCCAACGATCTGATTAATTTTATAGCCAAGAAGCCTAAGCATAGGAGTAATCGCAGTGTCGGTGAGGCGAGCAAATACAATAATTTATATATTAATCGCTTCATCATGACACCGGTTTTTCCCTCTCACTACTAGAGCTTCTCCGAACACGCACTACTGCATTTTTATGTCAGCTGAGGAAAGCTGGAAAAATGATTCAATAAGTTTCAGAGGTTCAAGTATCTATACATCGAGGTCGATGATTTCTTCATCAATCATCTTAGAAAGCTCTATAATGACCTTCGAGTCTCTTACCCACCTGAGCTTTTCTCAATCTCAATCCTAATTTTTTCCCCTTATTTTCAATCTTGATAGTTTAAGCTTTGCCCAATCGGGCCAAATGTGACGGGGTGTTGTGCTCTTTTTATCTGAATAAAATTTGTTTTTGGTTCCGAAAAAAAGTTATATTATATATACATATGTTTTTATATTTGGAAAATTTTATATAAATATTTTTTAGCTTAATTAAAGATTGTTAAGATTAATAAAATCATGTTTTAAAAGAGCATAAAAATATTTTATCATATAAAAATAAAATAAGGGCTGAACCAAACAAGGTCCTTCCCTCCCCTCCTCTTCCTTCCTTTCCTCTTTTTTAAAATCCCTCCCTTTCTTTTTGTGAACCAAACAAAGCCTAAAGGTTTTCTTTTAAAAGTTTCATGTTGAAACCTGCTTCCAAAAAAATAGGAATTTTTTTATTTCATATTTTAGGTATTCATAAATAAAAATATCTAAATAATTAAAAAAGATAAAATTTTAACCATTCAATTTTAATCTGAATGGAAGAATAATAAAATATGAGCAAGCCCATCTTTATCATGCTCAGAACTTTAGAAGTCTCTACTACATTACTTAAACACGCAGTATTAGCTATTAGGTGCTTTGCATTAGAAGAACTATTTAGATATTTTGATACCCATTATTTTTTTTAAAAAAAATCTCATAGGCATAAAAAATTATAAATAATATATCTTCTCATGGTGCACAAAACTTTCTAACAGAAAACTTTTTCAATGCAAATAAATTATAAGCTAAAAGGCATAATAATTAAAAAGAATTTTTGGAGTGTGCAGGTGTGGTAGTGGCCGATTAGAAAAGAAGGCTTCTAATTATCGGTAAAAATTAACTGATGATTTTTTATGGAACAAGGATTTACAAGTTTGAATGAAGTGTGCTATAATTTTATGTTTGTTTATATTGGGTTCAAGTTAAAATATTAAATAAGGGGAAAAAACTAATCCAAAGATATTTGTGGCTGAGCTAATTAAACAGAGAATAGTGGATTCAAAATTATAGTCATAATTTTGCCCAGTCATATATCCCATTGAATTGGCGCCCTAAGTATATTTTGATTTTAATTTTGATCCATCAAATTTCAAACCACAGGTTTTAGACACTCAAAAGGCTAAATTATCTAGATTTTTATCGAATAATAAGATTAATATTTTAAATGAAAAGAAAGTTCAGGAATTAAAATCAAAACGAGGGTAAACTTAAGGCATTAAAAATTGTATTAACCACAATCTGATCATAAATAGAACATTACTTGTCTTAATAAGCTTTTTTGCATATATTGATAAAAAAGAAGAAAGAGTGGAACTCCCATGCGAATTTATTCAGCAGGATCATTATGCAAGAAAAAATTCTTTAAATCATTCTTGAAGTGGCGGCCAGAATAATAAATTTTAGATAAAGTAAATTTATAAAATTAATTGTTATAAAAGTATGACCAAAGTTTTTGACGTGTATAAAGGGTGGTCGGATCATTTTCAACATAATTGAGGTTTAGCTATTTTGTTCTTTTATAACTTCATTCATCCTAATGGATTTGTGGAGCTTTTTTTTTTTTTTTTTTTGGGTAACATTATTGTGGAGCTTTACTTTGATTGTCCTTTCCTTCCTTAACATTATTGCGCAATGGCTCGGTGAGTCTCTTGACTGATCCAGTTTCGAGATTTGTAGATTTAATTTTGTTTGTGAATTGGTGGAAGAAATTTTCATTGCTTTAATTTGTTGGATTCCTATCTTGTTATGAATCTAACTGCGCGGACTTGTAATAAATGATTGGATTAAATTAAATGGAGACATTCCTCTCTGCAAGTCATTACCATTAAATTGGTTCTTTAGTAAATGGTAATCTGATTGGCTGAGCTTCCTAAGATACGATAATCCAATGGAACCTAATTAGCTACACATTAATTAGATACACTATAAGTGCTAACTAATTAAGCAGATTGACATGCTATATGATTATAGGGGCCTCTGGATATTAGAAATAAAAAGACTAGCTATCAACTTTAAACCCATTTTATGCGCTTGTTGAATGACAGAATTTCAAAATCCCTCTCTCTCGTCCTTTAATTAATTACCCCCAAATAGCAGAAAAGTGAGAGCTCCATTTTAATTTTGGATGCCTTGTTAAGACCTAGAAGCAAACAAGCTTTAACATTCATGAATAGTAAGTAGTTCGAATTAGATTTTTCTATACGCGTGCTTACTAAAAAAAAGGAGCCGCTTTCTCTTAATAGCAAATGGAAACCTAATTGAAGATAAGACACAGAGAATATCCATTACGTTGCTCAAGCTCAAAATGAACCACAACACTTTATTTTATTACGGAGCCCTCAATGCAATGTTTAGAATCCTAAAGCATTGGGCTCCGCAGCCCAAATAACCAGGAGATCAATGCAAACTTTGAAAAAATGAGATCCTAGTTCTGGCACCATTCATGGGGCATTATTTATGACACCCAGAGCGACTATTCCAAAAACCCACAAGCTTTAGAACCGATGACTTTTAGGATCCTCTTGATCTTATCACCTTTCTTAGGCTTACCCCTCGTAGCCACGCTCGCGTCCAGAAGCTTGGCAAGGTGAAGAGCAGAAATCTTCTCTTCAAGATGCTCAGGCAAATCATAAACCTTGTTCTGGTACTTGCCAGTCCCTCTCTTGCTCCACAACTCAAGCATAGCAACCAGATGGCTTGTACAAGACCAAGACCGCATCGGATGAGGGTACTCCGTGTTGCTCAACACGATGATGCTTGAGTTGGTCTCAGGAATGACCCATTCGTCGGTTTGAAGATCGAGGATGGTGCGCTTCATGCCACAGAAGCATTGCTCCACTCCAGCATCTATGTTTCTGTGAAGGCCCAATATTGGATCCATGTTGTAAATAATGGCATTGTTCGTCATCTTCTTCACGTGTTTAACCACATCGATATTGTCTCGTTTGATATTGGTCACGATTATGTCTGCCTCAGGAACAACATCGTCGAGGATCTTAATAACTTCGAAACCTCCTAAGAGAGCTCGAAGGGCATGGCTGGAATCATCCGTATACACAACCACGTTAGCTCCAGCCAGCTTAAGTGCGATAGCACATCCCTTGCTAGCATCATCATATGCACACACAACAGCTTTTTTCCCAGGAATCGTCATGTTGGCGGATCTCTTTATCCCATCAAGAACAGCGTAGCGGCAACCGTACAAGTTAATGAACTGTTAACACAAACATAGAATACGTCAGATATATAATGTTGAGTTTTGCAAAAGTAGCAACAAGATAGGTCTAAGGTTGCTTATGTTGGCCCAAAAAAAAAAAAGAGTCTAAGGCTGCTTATGAAAAGCCAAACACAGCACAGTTATTGGTAAGAGATCTAAACTGACAACTCCGCACAAAAACAGAGAGCACAATTACTGGTACGGAATAGCCTAGGTAAGAGATAGAAAAAGTTTCTTTATCATAAAATAAGCCGGGAATAGGGTTTAATATCTCAAGAAAATTAAATAAAAAAAGATTTCTTGAAATCATCAGATCATTTTGAAGTTCCAAGAAGCCTCATTACAAAAGATTTTAATTTTTTAATTATCAAATTGTCCTTATTTCTTTTTTAAACATGTATTAAGCAGTTGTTAACAACTGAAAGAGCAGTTATTAACAACTTAAGGTGTAACAGTTAACAACTATCATGACAGGTATTAATAACATTTTTTTAGCACATCACAAAAATGAAATGTATGGTTGTCAATATCTACCACGATAGTTGTTAATCATTACACTTTAAGTTGTTAATAATTGCATTCTTGTTTGTCAATGTATATTTTTAAAAAAAATAAGGGTAATTTGGTAATTAAACAAATAAAATCTCTTCTTGGAACTTCAGAATAATTTATGATTTTAAAAGTTTTTTTGTATTTAATTCTCTTCTGTGAGACTTTACTGTAATTTTTCTTTAATATTTTCTCTTTCCACGTGTGAATTAGGAGTATTATCTAGCGTATTATCTAGATAATACCCAAAGCTCAGGTAAAAATAAAAAGTGAACATTTTTTGAAGTAAAAAAAAAAAAGAAGACAACATTAAACAAGGGGTAAATTTTGACCATATGGAATATGGAGGACTGTAACAAACAAAGTACAGCACGTACAAACTTGAAAGGTTCAGACTACTCATCATTAGATTTGAAGAATTGACTCTAAAGTTAATGAATTTGAAATCTGAAATGGAAACTGAACTATATATGGTCACTGATATTAATTACCTCGCTCATTGTAACAGAGTGGCTGACATTGATGGCAGGGAACAAGAGCGTTCCATTAGCTTGCATCTGGTAAAGCCTCTCAGCAGCGTCGGCTGTCTCCACAGAGACACCAACGAGTCTGTCCTTCATCCTGTGGTACTTCCTGGGATCAGTCTTCAACCCATCCCTGATGATGCTGAGAACAGTCTGGAACTCATAGTCATTGGTAGAAGAGGGGTCTGGCAACTGACCAGTCTGGACATAAATGTCTTCAGCTTTCACACCCTCACGGATCAAAAGGGTAGAGTCCCCACCGTAGTCAACAATCAGATCGGGCCCACCGCCAGGACCCCAATTGAGGGCGCGCTCGGTGCACCACTAATACTCCTCAGGAGTCTCCCCCTCCCAAGCGAAGACGGAGGCACTGTCACGGGCGATGGCGGCAGCCGCGCGATCCTGAACGGAACAGATGTTGGAGGAGCACCAGCGAACTTCGGCTCCAAGAGCAGTTAGAGTTTCAATGAAGACGGCGGCTTGATAGTTCACGGGGAGGGAAAAGGTGATTCTGACGCCTTCGAAAGGCTGATAAGGCCCGAACTCATCAAGGCAAGCCATGAGACTGGGCATTTCCACCTCGGCGCGCTCGATCTCGAGGCGGCCAAAGTCTGCCTGAGAGAGGTTCTTGACCTTGTATTCACGGCCACCGGTGGTTTTTTGAGCTTCCAAGGCCATGGCGTTGAAGAGTTTCTCTGTGTGGCAACAGAAGAATAGGCAGAGCTGTACAACAGGAAGAAGAAGGTGTGGTGGCCTTGCTTCAGAAGTGGAGCTGGGTATTTATAGCGTGCCGTGGAATGATTGAATAAAATGAAGAATGGGGTTCGAATGCTCAGCAGATTCTGAGTAGGTGTAGGCTGCTGCTCATCAAAGCAACAGGCACCTCACACCAACATCTAGGCATTTTAAACAACCGGGTGTAGGTGGTATACATGCCGAAAAGGTTCACCAAATTCATGCAGAAAAAAGGTCGTAAAGCAATCACATTCAAATATTCAAAAACTTTTCCTAATTAACTAATTTAAAGAGATTAATGAAGTTACTAAATTACTTAATTATAGTATATATTACATGATCTCTCTAAAATATTTAAGTAGATCATTATATTATATATTAATTTTTTAAATGAGGCAATTTAGTCTGGAGAAAATTAATTGATAAATACAAATAGTTTAAAGTAATTTAGGGCTTGTTTGGTTTTGTTTTCTGTTTTTTTGTTTTCAAAATAATTTTATAAAACTGTTTTTTAAAACAAATTTTGAGGAAAAAAATAAAAGAACATGTTTGGATGATTATTTTTAAAAACAATAAAATATAAAAACTTGTTTGGATGATGAATTTTAAAAATTATTTTTAAAATCAACTTAAAAGTTTAAAATTAATTCCTATTATAATGTAAACTAATTGGATAAAGCTGGTAAAAAAAATAATTTAATAAAAAATCAAATAGAATAACCAATAAATAACACAAAAATGATTTACTACAAATAATAACATGGTTAAAATTTAAATGGACATTGTTTTAAACATAGTGTCAAAAATAATATCTAATCATGTCAACATATAATTCATAGAATTGTAATGAGTCAACCACATTCTACTAGAAATTTGATCACGATATGCTGACATCTCTGCTACACTTTAATCAGATATTCTCGACAAGTTGTTTAGATTGTAACTTGTATTTTCTACATTTGTATTTCCCATCAAATTTTGAATTTCTGAATTTTTGTTTACGGTCAAATCCTCCACCCATGTCAGATCCATATTCTCCCATTCTATAAACAACAAATCATGTCAACTATAACTCAGAACTTCCCAACGCGTAATCTCGATTTTTGGAAATGGAACATCTATGTGTAGTGCAAAGAATAGCTCCTTTCTATGAATATAAGTAATGAGAGAATATTCTGCACAAGAAAAATGAACCAATGACGTTCCATTAAACAATATAGTGCTGAGTAAAGAATTACTCAAAAAAAAATGTTGCAGATGACTCCAAAATGAAGAAAATTAACTATATCTCCACACTAGAACTATATGATAGTATATTGCTATAATCATTATGTGTAACTTGTTAGCAACCTATCTGCCCAAGAGTATGCTTCCTACAAGAAACAGAGACGCCCGCCTAGCAGCATCTGCCTTTATTGGCATGCCCTTTATTAGTTCTTCTGCCTGTTCGATTAGTCCAGCTTGGCCTTGCACTTCAACCACCCAAGTATAGTATTTAAATGATGGTTTGATCTCATATTTATCTATCATTACTGTAAAATAGTCCCCAGCTTTATCAACTTCGCATCTGTCATAAAAATCTTCCAATCCTCCTCCAGAAGACCTCTATGACTACAAGCCAGTAAAGCACCAATATGCAACACTATAAGGCTAAAAATGACAATTTTTCATGTCATAAAATGTATTTGAAGCCTCTCTACCATAGCCACACGCTGCCAATCCAGTTATAAACTGTCCACATAATAACATTCTTAACAAGCATTTCATTAGAAATTTTGATTGAGCAATCAATGCACCTACACCTTGAATACATGTCAATAAGAGAAGTACCCAATGAAATTGTTAGAGGCAATCCACTCCTGGCAATTACTACATGAACCCAAATCCACAATTCCCATGCACCCAGGATAGAAATCATAGATATAACACTTGGCATAATAACCCCATCCGGTTTGACATCCTCCTTTGATTGCATTTGCTGAAAAAGGACCAGAGATTTGAAAACAAAATCATTCTTCACAACGCAAGAAATCATAGAGGACCAAGAAACCCTTTATGCGGCATTTCATCGAACAGCTTGAGCGCGACGTCTACGAAGCCACAACCTCTGTAAAACTTAATCAATGTATTCTGAGAACAAATATCATTACAAAGTACCCAGCATTAGAGTAGCAAGGAAGATGAGGGTTAGAGCAAGGAACAAAAACATACCATATACACAAAAACACCCTAAATGAAACAGATCAAATTTTAGTTCAAAACCCCACTAAATTAATCTAAAAAAAGAGATAGTAGAGGCCGAGGACTCACTGATTGAGGACTAAGCAGGGAGAAAGGAGGGATTAGAGGCGGCAAGCACCGAGCGGAGAAGCCAACGAGCATCAAGCCATGAAGGCAATGAGCAGTGAGCAATGAGAACAGAAGTTGAGGGGACAACAAACACGAGTGAAGCATCCGGTAGTCCTCAAGCCCTCTAATGGCCATCGATTCAGCATAGAAAGTCGGATGATCGGGTTCCTATTTTTCAAAACAGAAAACTAGACTAGAAAACATCTTAAAATTGTTTCGTGTTTTTAGTTTTTAAAAACAAATCACTGTTTTGTTGTTTTTAAAAACATGTAGCTAAAAATAAGTTGCCAAACATGTTTTTTTATTTTTAAAAACAAAAAACTGTTTGGAAAATAGGTAAACAAACAGGCCCTTAGTAACTCTTTTAATTTCTCTAAATTAGTCAACCGGGTCTTATATTATGGACTAGAGATGGTAATATAATTAATAATTAAAATTTTAATTATTATAAACTATAAAATTAAACTATTTTTGACATTTTCAATTCTTCATTGTTTCTTTTTGAAGCTATTACTTCATATCTTTACCATTACAAAAGTTGTTTTTATTTGTAAATGATATCCGCGATGTGATCATGGGACTGTCAACGCCAGTTCCCTCAACAAAGCGGGTGTGGCAATTTTGAAATAATCAAATAATTTTAAACAAAGATGATGCAAGCACGGCCAATCGACATATTTAATTTGAAATCGGCATGAACCTCAAGCCCATTTATGGAACTTTTTATTTTTATATTACATCGTTGCTTCGTTGCTAAGAGTTATTTGTCCCAAAAGGCCAAAACTAATAAATTTACCGTATATTTAAATGAGGAGAAAATTAGAGGTAAAAGAATAATAGGAAAAAAAAACTCCCAAAAATACCTTCCTAGTATTCTCTCCCTCTATTTTCTTTCCTCTTTCCCCTCCATCCAAATATAATCTTAGTCTTTAAAAATAAAAATAAAAACTTAGGTCAAGTTTCATATATCTATTATGTCAAATTCTCCAATTATGCATGACCATGTGTCTTTTTTTATTTCAATGGATTTATATTTAAATGTCATTAAATGTTAATATTTCAAAAATAAGACATATATAGTTATGTGTGATTGGAGAATTTAATATAATGAATATATGAAATTTGATGTAAGTATTATGCTTAAAAATTTAGTCAACATCTTTCTTTATTATTAGATTCCAGCATCTCTAATTAATTTTAATTTGTTATTAACCAGTAATACTACTTCAATAATAAAAAATAAAGGATCGGTCTAGATTCGGCCTTTGAGTCCAAGGTTCAGAATTCATGACAGTGTGACTCAATTAATCAATTCAGATATATTAAAAAAAATTAAATTAATTAATTAATTATAATAAATATGATATAACTGTATACTCGTGTGACAGATAGAAGAGTGTGTGTGTGTGTGTATTATTTTACCTTTTATATTTTATCATGTAGAATTCTCTTTAAAATGCATATACTTATATATTCATGAATATAATACTCCTCCGCTCCTTAATATAAGACCCATTTAACTAATTTGATTAGATTAAGGAAGTTAGGTAAGTTAGTTAATTATAAAAAATGTGACACGTTTTTCCTAAAATACTATAATCATCTTTCTTAATACCCCATCTTCCTCTTCTACTTGATTATGGTTGAAGGAATATCCATAGAGGTAATTTAGAAAAAATTGATAAATATGGAAAATGAGTCTTATATTTAGAACTAAAACCAACTCAACAATTAGATCCTATATTAAAGACCGGAGGAGTAGTAGTTTTTTTCCTTCAAGTAGAAGTGAATAAGAAAGTTAATAAGTTTATAATTGATTTGATCAAAAAAAATTTATAATTCAATTCCAATCTGAATCCTATTACTATCCTAGTGCCAACCACATTCCCATTCCCTTAAAATGAAGGGCAGCGCGTACCAAACATGACCGTACAGGGTAGAGGGAGGAGCAACGATAGCCAAAATAGTGGGAAGAGTGACAGCTAACAATAACAAAAAAGTGAGGGGAAAGAGAATTAGGATTAGGTTAATATATCTTTAAATTAATAAATCTACATTTAATTAATTTAGTTTTTTTTCTTATCTTAATGTTATTATTATTTTAAATCCTATTAAACATACAAAATGAGTATACGGAAATCTACACAATCATGTTAAATATTTTAAAAATTAAACCAGATTTTTTTATTTTCCATTTAAAACTAACTTCAAAATAACAAGATATTTAAAATATTTTGAATTTTAATTTATTTTATCTTTCATTGCAATTATTTATTTATATATATACAAATAAAATAATTATATGTGATTACATCCTTTAATTTGATTCACTTTTAAATCTCTGATTTTTTTTAATCTTTTATGCTAAATTTGACTTGTTAATAATTTAATTCTCGTTGTTCCTCTTTAAATAGCCGCTAACAATTGTAAAACCTAAATAAATTTGGAATGTTACACATGTTTTTGAATAGTTTCAAAGCCCTTACATGTTGATTGATATATAAGACCCCTTAAGCTTTTACAAGCAAGGATTAATTAAATGATAATTATACAGAGCTGCTAGAATAAAATGTCACCCTTTAGGTACAAGTGTTTGCTTGCTCATTAGGTGACATGGTCCCATCAAAGTAATTAGGTAGCTCTAGATTCGCCTGCGTTAACTTTTGTTTTTTCTCAAATTTTGAGTTGTGACTTTAAATCATGAGCTGACTCCCATGTCGAATCAGCATGCATCATTAATTTAGATCTGATGCTTCAAGAATCTTTGTTCCGTGACTCGCTCGCGAAACGGCAAAGGAAGCTTCCTTTCTCTTACTTTCGACCATTAATAATATTTTTTTTTTGCCAGCTTTTCCCCTTCTTTTTAAGTAAAGAAGCATATTCTACTCGAGCTCAAGCTAGATCTCCAACATATTTTTTTCATCTATAACCCACTATTATATACTATTTTGATATCTTTCATAACGTGTTTTTATAGAATTTGTTTATTCTAAGCTATATATAAATATGTAATCAATAATTTGTTTTATTCGAGAATTTACTAGTACTCCGGGCATATTAAAAACATAAATAACTTTCTTTTATTGCATATGTATAGCTCAAAATCGATGATTACTCAGAATATTATATGATAAGACAATGCTATCTTTTAGCACTTAATATTCTTAATAGCAAAGGATACATAGGGTCTTGGTCGATGGGTGGAGCCTAAAATCAGGTGGCTTAAACAAAAAGAGAGTTCTGGCCTCGCAAAGAATAGGGCTAAAATGTAAATTTATTTTAAAAGATTTTACTAAAAAGCGCTGGGCATTTGAAAATTTTTTTTTAGCTCAATATTGTCTTAGAAGTTTAAAATCATAATGATTTTGCCCTTTCTGTTAAAAATTTTAATGAGCAACATTAGATTTTTTATTGTAAAAAACAAAATTGTTACAATTTTAAACTTCTAGAGCAATATTAGAACCAAAAAACATTTCTGAGTGAAAATTTTGTCTTTTTCCTCTCTCTTCCCACCAAATTTGGATGGGAGAAAAATATTATGGCTATCTCGAGCATACTCCCTCCAGTTTTATTTATCAGTTTCAAATTTGAGAAAGGGTGTAATCTATTTTAGAAGCTTTAATTTGGATTTATCTCAACATCTAATGCATTTTTTTTAATGTTGCCATTATTTATTTTTCTTTTATCATATTTTTCTCCACATTCTCTTTTATCTTTTTCCTCATTTATTATAAGGTTATATTTGGAAACAAAAGAATACTTCTAGTCTACTTATTTTTAAACTAATTTTAACTAATTATTTTTTATTTATGAATCAGTTATTTCTGAAATTTGCGCTAATTGTCTTGAGGTGGGTCATACTGCTATTAAATGCTCCAGGGCGGTGAAGCTTAGAGATAAATGTCTTTCACTTTTTCCATGGGCCAAAATCAGCCCATTTAAATCTCTTATTATCTGAGGAGGCATTTGGGCTTAGTTGTTAAAGGCTCCTTGCAATGTTCAAGCCCAAATAATTCCTTAAGTCCAACCAGAGAAGGGCAATGTCATTGAAAAATTTTTCTCTCTCTAAAATATCCTTATTATGAACTTTTAAATACCAACCGAGTTAGGTTTAGTGGAAGGGACTAATCTCTCACAATGTGAAGAACTAAGATTTGAATCCCCGCTGGGAGAAGTATCCACACTTAGTATCCGACAATGCCTTGAATAGGATTACCTTCAACAAAAGGATGCCTATATTTTAGCAAAAAAAAAAACAAAAAAAACTTCCAAATCATTTTATAGCCATACATGTGTAAAAGGAAGCCATCCAACGATCTGATTAATTTTATAGCCAAGAAGCCTAAGCATAGGAGTAATCACAGTGTAGATGAGGCGAGCAAATAGAGGAATTTATATATCAATCCTCCTCAGCATGACACCCGTTTTCCCCTCTCACTCCTAGAGCTTCTCCGAACACGCACTACTGCATTTTTATGTCAGTTAAGGAAAGCTGGAAAAATGATTCAATAAGTTTCAGAGGTTCAAGTATATATATCGAGGTCGACGATTTCTTCATCGATCATCTTAGAGAGCTCTATAATGACCTTCGAGTCTCTTACCCACCTGAGCTTGACCAGCCGCTGCTTCTGCACAATCGACTTTCGAACACCTGTAGGCGCATCTTTGTGTTGCCTGGAGCAGAGGATGGTTTTGAGTTGGCATTTCGGATATTGGGGTCATCCAATAGGCTTTGGTCAAATGAACTTTTGGACCTGGGACTTCAATGGGCTAACTCGCCGAGTTGGAGCTCGTCGCACTCGTGAGGATCGAGTTATGAATGGTGGTGAACCATCGTTAGAGGCTCTGGGTTTCATCGAGCTTTCAGCCAGAAAAGCTCGGCCGGACGAGTTATGAACGATGCTCTAATATCCAAGCATCGAATGGGTAGTGCCATGATTGGAGCTTTTTTGGTTTAGGCTACTCTTTGGCTTGCTTTATGTTTTTGATTGCTCAATAGGTTCTCTTTTGAAGGGCTCGTCTGTGCAACATTTGCTGCTCTTTCTACCTTCATCTTGAAGGTGTTCTTCACCTGGTGCAACTGTCAACTTCCAAGGCAGATTTCTCTGAGGTGTTGTATCCAGATCGTTCCCGGGCAGCGAAGCGTAAATCAGTCCCTCAACCTTGCATGACAAATCTGAGCATCATTGGGTTCAAGCTTCTGTCACGTTTTTTTGTTTTTGGTTTAAAAAAAAAAAATTTAGGCAGGGGTTTGAACTCAATCTCCCAAGGCAGGGCGCTTGAATAGCTCTTTCCAAATGATACCAATGTTAGGCAGGACGAATCTGTACTATATCATCAGTTGTTAACTTAAATAGGAATGCCTCCCAAAACGTCAGGAAATCGAACCTCCTTTTTGGTTGAGAGGGTGGAGCTGTTATGGCTGAATCCACGGACGATGGGTAGCTTCTGTCATGTTGAGTTGCCGTTTTTAATAGTTTTGGTGGGCACTTTGTTCCTTGCTTTCTTTCCAGTTCTTCTATTCTGTGTGCCTTCTGTCACGTTGAGTTGCCGTTTTTAATTTTCAGTAAAAATTAACTGATGATTTTTTAGGGAAAAAGGATTTACAAGTTTGAATGAAGTGTGCTATAATTTTATGTTTGTTTGTATTGGTCCCTATAATTAACTGATTTTGGGCCAAAGAAACATGGTAAATTCGTGCAGCCTATGGTCCCTCATGTAAGAAGTGTTCAAGCCTAAAACAAGCCCAAGGAACCAAGAAAAATCACATGTCAAAGGACAATTAGCATGACCTAAGGATGAAAGGCTATGAGAGGGGACACATGGCCTTTCAGTTGGTAGAATTTTAGGCCACAGAGAAGGGAGTTTGGCCAGCTAAAGAGCTTTATAAATACCCCCTCACATGAGCTCAATTTCAGCCAAAATTGGGACAAACAAGGGAAGACTCTGCTACACTAAAAACTCAAGCAAAACAAGACCTAAAACCGTAAAAGAGAAGAGGAAAATCACTAAGCTTCAATCAAGGATTGATTAAGATATGTTCAAACTTGATTTTGGCTATGTACAAGGGTTGTTTTGGCTAAGGTTTCATGGCAAAATCCTAGGCTATCATGCTGCCAAAATTTTGGTCATTTTGAGAAAGGATTAGGGAAGGATAGAAACCTTGAATATAAGCTTAGAATGGAATGTTTAATTGGTGTTTGGATTGAATTTTAGAAGAAATCCTAAGTTATGTTATTAGGGGTACCTCTCCGACACTTTTGATTCTTGAGGTTAGAAATTGTTTCAACATGATTTGATAATTCTAATGAGTTTAGAAGGTGATTTTGTGTGGTAAATGCCAAAAAAAAAGTATTTAAAATCATGAGAATAAAAAATGGAAAACAATGACCCCTTAAACACCCTTCTTGGCCAAGTTGAATTAAGGGGGAAAAATATGATTTTGTTAAATCTAAATTGATATTTGGATTCTACATGAAAAATTATGTAGGAATGGCCCAAGAGATTAGTTAAAACAAAGAGGACACAATAATGTTACAAATCAAGAAAAAAGGGGTTTATATGAGTATGCTATTGAGTAATGATGTTTATGCTTTGAATTGTTGGTAATGTGGAATGTGTTTATGCTTAGATTAATAGGCATTATGCAAAAAAACAAGAAGGAGCGCTGAAGACCTTAAGAGGCCGAGATATATACTTAAGCAAGAGGTAGTATTGAATTTATAATTTGATTGTTATCTTGCTTGCTTGAATATGCATGTGTTATTTGCTTTATTATGTCGTGATTGAGCAAGCTATGTGATCGTGCGTGAATTTCTATGTATAATATGCCTTGGAAATAGGTAATGTGAGTGGCTTGATAATATGATGTGTGGCTCTCTTTCCATGGCAATAAAACGTATATGAAAGCTTGTGAATAATAATTGTAGTTCCATAGTAACGTGTCACATTTTTGCATAGCATGACTAGCATGATAATTGTGATTCATTGCTATGGAAATTTCCTATGAAATCTCATTCCTTTATGTTCAAATTATTCACCAATTAGGAGTTAGACCAAGCAAGGAGGAAGGCAAGGAGATTATCTTGGAATAAAAGTGATTTTGATGCCTCTTGGAAGATTGTTTTGTAACCTTATGTGAATTGTCTTAGACTATTGTAATGATGATCTAAGATGTCATGAATGTGAATGTTTAACTAAGGAATCATGCTTAAACATGTGGTATGTGAATGGAATGATTCCATGATGTTAAAAGAAGAGAAAAGTTAAGAAAAAGCATGAAAAATAGATAAAATAACTCTAAAAATGCCTTGTTTTCACATCAAGGTGATTTTAGTCAAATGATTGAGATTTTGTCTGAAACTTGGTAAACTTGTAGATTATATTTTTAGCTTTAGAACATATGATAATTAATCAAAATTGGAGTTATGTACAGAAAGTTATGCCTATCTAAAGTTAGGCATAAATTCTGAAAAAACAGAAATTTACTAAATGAACAGTGCCACTTTGTGTTAATTTTGGGATTGAATGATAAGGGCTTGATACCAGAGAGGATTTTTTCTCTGAAGATCATATTAAGAGCTTTAAATAAACTTTAGAATCATCTCGTTTTGATTGTTCTAAAATTAGTTATGATTTTTCAAAGTTTGGCCTTAGTTTAGGGTTACATGAATAGTAATCCGAATTAAATGAATTTTAAATTTTAAAATTTTCTAACCTAAGGCCATAAGAAATGGTTCCAAATGGTTCTATTTGAAATATAATGTGGTCTTAAAAGGAGGGTGTGATACTAAAACTTATGATTTAAAATTTGAGGTACCAAACTAAGATGAGGGCAAATTTAAGGCATCAAAAATTGTATCAACTACAATTTGATCAAAAATAAAACATTACTTTTCTTAGTAAGCTTTTTTTTTGTGGTATATATTGATTAAAAAAAAGTGGAACTCCCACGTGAATTCATTCAGCGGGATCTTTATGCAAGAAAACATTTTTTAAATCACTCTTGAAGTAGCAGAAAAAGACAGAAAAATGATAGATTAACTTGGGAATGACAAATGTCTGCTGAATTTGCAAAATCCCATTTTGGTCACATGAGACGAAATTGGGATTATCATATTAAATGAAAAGACCAAATTGTTCTTCATTTTATTTATTGTTTTTAAAATACCAAAGCCTCCATTGGTAGCCCGATCGCCAGAGCTTCGACGACCGACTGATAATTAGTCACCTGAGCTCCGGCGACCGAAAACAATTTTTTTAAAAAAATTTTACAACTTCAGTATAACGGTTAACAACTTTTCTAACGCTATTAATTAATAATTTCAGTATAGCAGTTAACAACAGGTTTTCTGGGAAATTCAACAAGCTTTAGTGGCTGGAAATAATTTTTTTGAAAATTTTTACAACTTCAGTATAACAGTTAACAACTTTTGTAATGCTATTAACAACTTCAGTATATCAATTAACAACAGGTTTTTTGAGAAATTCAACAATTGGTCACCGGAGTTTCGGCGGCCTGAAACAATTTTTTTTGAAGATTTTTATAACTTCAGTATAATAGTCAATAACTTTTGTAACGCTATTAACAACAGGTTTTTTGAGAAATTCAAAAATTAGCATTTTTACAACTTCAATAATAGCGTTAACAAGTTTCGTAACTCTATTAACAGCTTCTGTATAGCATTTAACATGTTTTCTTAAAAATTCAAAAAAAAAGGCATTTTTACAACTTTAGCACTACTTTTTTTTTTTTGAAAATTTTTTACAACTTCAGTATAACAATTAACAACTTTTGTAATATTATTAACAACTTCAATATAGCAGTTAACAACAAGTTTTCTGAAAAATTTAAAAAGTAGCATTTTTACAACTTCAGTAATGTCGTTAATAAGTTCCGTAATTCTACTAACAATTTCGATATAGCATTTAACAATAGGGTTTCTTAAAAATTCAAAAAAATAGCATTTTTATAACTTTAACAACTACTTTTTTTTGAAAACTTTTACAACTTCGATATAACGGTTAACAACTTTTGTAACTCTATTAACAACTTCGATATAGCAGTTAACAACAAGTTTTTCAAGAAATTCAAAAAATATCATTTTTACAACTTCAGTAATGCCGTTAACAAACTCAAGAACCTGTTGTTAACTACTATATTAAAGTTGTTAATAGCGTTAGAAAAGTTGTTAACCGTTATACTGAAATTGTAAAAGTTTTCAAAAAATTGTTTTTGGCCATCAGAGCTTCGGTGACCAATTGTTGAATTTTCCAAAAAACCTGTTGTTAACTGATATACTGAAGTTGCTAATAGCATTACAAAAGTTGTCAACTGTTATACTAAAGTTGTAAAAATTTTGTAAGAAATTGTTTCCGGTTGCCGGAGCTTGTTGAATTTCCCAGAAAACCTATTGTTAATTGCTATACTGAAATTGTTAATAGCGTTACAAAAGTTGTTAACTCTTATACTGAAGTTGTAAAAATTTTTAAAAAAATTGTTTCCGGCCGTCAGAGCTCCGGTGACCAATTGTTGAATTTCCCAAAAAACCTGTTGTTAACTGATATACTGAAATTGTTAATAGCATTACAAAAGTTGTTAACTGCTATACTGAAGTTGTAAAAATTTTCAAAAAAAAAATTATTTCCGGCCGCCGGAGCTTCTTGAATTTCCCAGAAAACCTATTGTGAACTGCTATATTGAAGTTGTTAATAGCATTACAAAAGTGGTTAACCGTTATATTGAAGTTGTAAAAATTTTCAAAAAAATTGTTTCCGACTGCCAGAGCTCAGGTGACCAATTGTCGGCTGGTCGCCGGAGCTCCGGTGACTGCCGCCGCTGGAGCTCCAATGACTGCCGCCACTGGAGCTCCAATGACCGACTGGCCAAGGGGGGCTTTGGTATTTTAAAAACAATAAATAAAATGAAGGGTAATTTGGTCTTTTCTTTTAACATGATAATCCCAATTTGGTCTCATGTGACCAAAATGGGATTTTGCAAATTCAACAGATGTTTCTATCATTCCCAAGTTAATCTGTCATTGTTCTATCTTTTTCCCAATAATAAATTTTAGATAAAGTAAATTTATAAAATTAATTGCTATAAATTTATAACCAAAGTAAATTTATCATCAATTTTGCTACCTTTTTTTTATAAAAAAATTTACCTATTAAAATATGATAAAATTGAAAATTTAAGTTAAAGAAAAAGAGACATTCGTTTTCCTTTAATACACATATATACAATATAAATATATGTGTACTATAAATAATATGTATCATATCATCATCAATTCTTTTATAAAGTGCCTTATAATAGAGGTCGGAGTAGCATCTATCATCTCATGGTTTTTAGCAGAACTGAATAGGGGTAAGTCTGAAAAGGGTATTATTTTTCAGAAATCATCTTTTTTTTTTTTTGGTAAAGAAATTTTAGGAAAGGGGTTGGGCTCACCCACGATCCAAGGGCAGGGCACCTAACGCTTGATCCACTAGGGCCTGTCCCTATGGGGCACGGGAGCATGACAAGGAAGCCCTTTTTTTCTGGCCCAATAGGTAGGAATCACCCAGCTTCACTACGCTGTGGAGATGCCTCCCCCAACACCGCGACTGGAGCCACAACAAAGTGACACTCCCCACGAACCCCCTCGCTTTAGAAATCATCTTTTATATAAAGTTTTTCGCCGCATGTGCTGCTGGTTTTTGTTGTTTTTGTTAGTTTTGTTGGGCGCTTTTCGCTTGCTCTCCTTTTAGCCTTTTTGTTACCTTGGGCCGGCCTATTCTATTGGGTTCGTTTAGCTTTGCCCAACTGGGTCACATGGGATAGGTCTGCCTTTTTTTTTAGTTGTAAATTTTTTTATCTAATAAAATTTGCCTTTGGTTAAAAAAATGTTATATTATGTATATACATATGTTTTTTTATCTTGTTTTATATTTGGGAAACTTTATGTACATATGTTTTTACATAAGTTAATGAGATTGTTAAAATTAAAAAAATCATGTTTTAAAAGGATATAAAATATTTTTTCGTATAAAAATAAATAGAATGAAATTGTCCCTACCAAAATATGTTCTCTCTCCCATCTCCTCCTGAACCAAATAAGGTCCTGCCCTCCCCTCCTCTTTCCTCCTTTTCCCTTCATTAAAATTCCCCCATCCCTTTCGTTGAACTAAACAAGGCCAAAACCCTCTTTTGTTAAAAGTACATGTCTTAATTTGAATTTACGTATTTTAAGTGGATGAATTCTATTATGACTTGCCCTTTGAATCATAGCTGGTTTTGGAGTTTGTTTAAATCTTTTTAAGAGTATTAGTTAAGTTATATTTGTTGGCTATAAATTAAAGGTTTGCTGAAAGGGGTTTTCTTCGAGATAGAAAAAGGAGCAGTTAGATTAGTCATTAATTATAAGACCTTTTCTTTTAAAATTTTCAGGTTGAAAAATACTTTGCAAAAAGATTAGAAAATTATTTTTATTTCATATTTTAGGTGTTCATAAATAAAAATATCTAAATAATTAAAATAAGGTAAAATTTAAACCATTTACTCTTTGGAAGAATAATAAATATGAGCAAGCCCATTTATCGTGGTCAGAAACTCATAATCTATTCCATATTACTTAAACACGCCGTATTAGGTGCTTTGTATCAAAAGAAATATTTAGAACTATTTATGGTGGCCGGAGCAGCAAGAGTTACCACACTCTTCTGGACAAAGGTGGCTAAAGAAGTTAATTTGTGAAAGGCTAAAGAGGTTAATTTATGAAAGCAAGATTAGATTTGTCACTTGAAATATTGGGACATTGTATTAGAAATCTATGGAGGTAGTGGGGATTATGAGAAAAAGAAGAATCAACATCTTATGCCTCCAAGAAACTAAATGCGTTGGAGGAGCTTTCACGGAATTTGGAGCATTTAAACTTTGGTACACAAGAAAAGTGAGTATAAGGAATGGTGTTTGTATCATCATTGATGGAACATGGAAGAAGGATAGGGCGGAAGCTAAGAGGATTGAGGACAGAATAATATCTTTAAGAATGATTGTTGGAAATGATACTATCAATATCATTAGTGCCTATATACCTAATGGTGGTTTTGGTTTTGAAGAGCTTAACAATGAAGGACAATCTATTTTTGACTTTTCTCTTACATACAATCTCAATATTGTCAATACTTGCTTCAAGGAGTGAGAGGAGCATTTAATCACAGATAAGAGTGGAGCCTCAAGAACACAAATTGATTTCTTTTTGGTTAAAAATCCAGACAGAAGACATTGTACTAATTGTAAAGTTATCTCTGGGGGATGGGTTGACTACCCAACATGGGGTACTTGTCATTGATGTGTGTTTTAAGAGTACCAGACAAAAGTATCATCAAGTTGTTAACCCCATGTTCCGGTGGTGGCAATTAAAAGGTTAGAAGCAGGAGTTTTTCAAAAAGACTCTTTTGAAGGAAGGGTTTTGGCGGTCGCAGGGAAATACTGACATCATATGGAAGGAGATGACTATGAGGGTTCGTAAGGTTGCTAAAACAATTTTGGAAGAATCCAAAGGTCGAGGTTAGAGGGATAAAGAGACTTGATGTTGGGATGAGAATATACCAGAGAAATTCAAATAGAAAAGAGATTATTTTAAAGCCATACATTTGTGCATTAATATGAAAAACTAGGAAAAATATGGTTTGGCTACAAAAGAGACGAAGAGAGTAGTAAGTGAAGAATGTTCTAAAGTGTATGAGGAGTTTTATAAGGAGTTAGGAACAAAGGTATGGGAAAGAAATATCTACAAGATTGTGAGGCAAAACGAGAGGAAAAAGAGAAATTTGAATCAAGTAAGGTATATAAAGGGCAAAAATGGTAAAGTTGTAGTTACTGATAGAGATATTAAGGATAGATGGGAGGCTTACTTTTACAAGTTGTCTAATTAGGGAAGCAAATGTTCAACTCAGGACTTGAAGAACTTGTTAATTAGCAAAGAGGAACAAAATTTGGCTTTTCACGGCAGGATCCCCATTGGGGAGGTTAAAGCAATTTTTAAGAAATGAGACAATGATAAAGCTATTGGACTTGAGATATTCCTATTGAAGTTTGAAAATGTGTAGGCAATGAGGGTGAATTGTGACTAACCACGTTTTTAATGAAATTTTACGCTTCAAAACTATACCAAATGAATGGAGAAAAAGCACTTTATTTCCCATTTACAAGAATAAAACTTATGAGCCATACAATGAAATTATAGGAAAAAGTGGTTGAAGATAAGTTAAGGTTGGAGACTTTGATTTATGAGAACTAATTTGGATTTATGTTGGGGAGATACACAATAGAATCGATTTATTTACTAAGGGGATTAATAGAAAAGTATAGGAGTAAAGGAAAGGATTTACATATGATTTTTTGTTGACTTAGAAAAAACTTATAATCGTGTGCTAAGAGAAATACCTTGTAAAGCTATGGAAAAGAAACGTGTGCGGATTGCATATATCAAAGCCATATAAGATACGTATGAGGGGATAACTACTAGTGTGAGAATACTTGAAGGTGAAACAGATGACTTTTCAATCAAGATTAGACTATACCAAGGATCTTCTTTCAGCTCTTACTTGTTTGATCTTGTTTTAGACTTCCTAACTGAGCTTATTCAAGGAGAAATATCTAAGTGCATGGTTTTCACTAATGACATAGTTCTCATGACTAAATCAAGAGAAGAAATTAAACTTATATATTTATTTCTATAAGAATAAATTTATAAAATATAAAATCTGAGTTATTCATTTTTCTAATCCTGGGGCAGAGATAAGATTATAAAAAGGAAAAGGAAAAGTGAAACAAAAAGATCTGGACCTGGTCCAGTCATGCAAAGCACCCACATCGCATCCACACGCTTGTCTCTTATGCAAAAATAAAAATAAAAATTAGGTAATGCGGATGGTGTAATATATATGATTAAAATGACTTGTATCGCTTATTGATAAGATTCAAGATACAAAAATTTTACAATTGCTAAAGAAAAACTGGGCCAGATCCTCTTAGAATCCCTCCCTCTCAAAATTTCACCTTCACTAGTAGATCAAAAAAATGAATAATTGAGATTCAGTATTTTAAAAAATGGATGTTCATCCTCTTTTTCCTATTTAATACTCTTTCAGTCCTAAATATAAGATTCTTTTTGTAGTATAATTTATACTATAAAAGGGGTCTTATATTTAGGACAGAAAGAGTAACTAGGATTTTGTGAAAAACAAAAGGAGGAAGAGGGTTTTGAGAGAATTTCTATCTGGAAAGATAGTGTGGGTCAAGGAAAATATCAAGCCATATGAAAATGGATTGGCCTAACCTAACTCATTTTATATCTCACCTCATATAGGCTAACATATATGGTTAAGGCTCGCTCACATAGTCTCACGTTTATTTATTTATTTCTTTATTTTTGGATTAATATAATTTTTTAATCTTTTAAATTTCAAATCTTAAGTTTTTTATCTTTAAAGTTTCTTTTCATTTAAAACATTAGTCTCTATAATTTAATAAAGACTTGGATCATTTTTCTTTTTGAGGAATTAAAATCTATGATTTGAAACTTGAGAGACTAAAATCAAAATAAGAACAAACTGGAGAGACCAAAAATTATATTAACCTATTTTTTATAACAGTCTCAAATTTATTTTATATTTAACTAATCATTACAAAACCTTTTCTATTGGGTTTGCTTTATCTTTTTTCCTTAAAAAAGCATTTTAGGTAAGGATCATTCATGTTTTTCAGTAATGGCAAATATGTAATTATAAAGTGCTGAGTTTGAAGGTCACGTGCAACTACAGGCGGGTAATGGGCCAATCTGACCCTAAAGGCTAAAGCCCATTATAACCTATTATATCTCATATCTACTACTACCTCTATGCCTTATTATAAAAGTCTGTTTAACTTTCAATTTGATCTTAAATATAATAACCTAATTCATTTTATCTTTCATATTTATTCATTTTTTCTAAATAGTTCTCATGATAGTTACACATGTTAAATGTTTTATCAAATTGTAATTCTAATTAATATACATGATTAGGACAGGTATTCTAGGAAAGACAATACATATTTATAACAAATAACTAACTTAATTAATTTTTTTAATATCCCTAAATTGGTCAAGTAGGTCTTATATTAAGGATCAGAAGTAGTATGTAGCAATTTTTGAAACTCGACCCTAATGATCTTTGTCCACAAGAGGCCTTTGATTATCCGGGCATGCATCAAGTAAGATTGGAAATCCCTAACTTAGTAAGAGCATAAGCCATTTTATTGCGCTCTCTTAGAACATGCTTCAACAGGGATTCTAAATTGTCACGTTATGATGATTAACTCCTTTTGCTTCTTGGTGTTATATATTTTTATTCTTCCCAGTGAAGTGGGTTCGTTTAAACTTTACTTTGTTTTGGTACCCAAAAAAAAAAAAACTATGTTGTAAGGGGGCCACGATCTCAGTTGGGTTGAGTTTTCTTGATAGATCAAACCTATCTTTTGGGCCCTAAACTTAGTTGGGCTAGTAGAACCAAGTAAAAGTTCCATTTTTCAAAAACCAAAAAAAGAATCGTGTACTAATGGGAATTGAATATAATAAAGGGAAGAGTTGGGTTTAACAAAAAAGATTAGTTTTTATAATGTACTGAATTAATATTTGAATCCCGTCAGGAACTTCCAATAGGAGGACACTTGTGTTTAGGAAAAAAAAGAATCTTCTTTTTTCCCATGTAAATGTAGCCCTTTAAAAATATTTAAATTTCTATGTAAAAATGTATATTACTAGGAAAACATATTTTTTCATAAGGATACTTAAAAATGGCTTTCGTATATTTTTCTGAAACATTTTGTGTCAAAGGAATTATATACGATCTGGTTGTTTAACCTCTTTTTTTTTTTTTTTTTTCCTTTCTCCGTTTGTTCAACCTCATATGTTCAAGCTGGACCAGCATGATTAGGTTTGGCTAAGGCTAATGTGCACGTTTCCTTTTACTTTTTACTTTTTATTTATTTACCAATGTATTTTAGAAAATCATCTTATAAATAACAAAATTAATACGACAGATGATTTGCATCTAATAAGCATTTTTGATGCGAAGTCCTGCTCCTTATAAACCAAAAGCAGGTCCACAAGTTTCTATGCAACAAGTGTCTCTTGCTTAAGGCTTCTATTTCAATTCTCATAGCTCGTTCCCATTTTTCTTTCCCAAGCACTTCAAGTTTGGAAGTGAAATTACTGGGAGTCTAGTTTTTCAATAAATTAAATTTCAATTGAATTAATTATGTACGCTAAATATTTTGTTTAAGAAAATCATGTGTCTTATTGCTATAGAGATGAAGAGACATTTTAATGCACGATATAACATATAAACTATAGGTTTTCAGAGCATACCTGGAGTGTCCAACAATCTCAGATAGCCATGCAGAGGTCCGATCATGATTACGAACTCAAATCTTCAGTCTTTCACAGCAAATGCACACTGAGGGAAGAACAGAGGAGGGGGGAGGGGGAGTTTTCGGTGGGTTCAGTTATGTTTGCATTTTCATATGAGAATAACCAACTCCCCCCATATACTCACGTAGGATAACTGTTCCCTCCGCCCTTCAGTTTAAACAAAAGGTAAAATCACAATTGGAGACCCCCATATTATGTTGTTTACACCAGAGCCTCAAGGTTAATGGGCTTGGGTCCAATCCACCAAGGGTGGACTAGCCCATTTTCCTATATCTCCCACTCATACTTGGTGGATTAGATGTTGCGATTCTAGTCTCTTTGTCTCCCCTTAATTTCATACTTAGTAGTTTGTCGTGACCGCGTGGGCATGACGTTCTCATTTAGGTGCCTGTACTAGAAATCCTTATATAGGACCAGCACAAGTTATCTTCTCCTTCGTGTAGCTTGAATTTTAAAATTATACCTCAGATGTCCTAGATTTACCTATATACACTTTTTCATGGCAAATCTAATCTCTCTTGAGTCAATATTTGACTCAGATTGCCCTTCTCGTATGTCTAGTGTCCATACTTACGACAACGAAATGTCATAAGGGACATGTCATAAACACTAGCATAGATGTGTATATTGCAATTAATCTTCCTTTCGCTCAAATATCACTTTGATATGAATCAGTCACTTTCTTAGCATAATACCTTAGATCGCATCTATCATGACTATAGGAAACATACGAAAGTAGCAGTTACTGAAACATATCTTCGTGATATTGTCAACGTCAAAAGGACATCAATGGGAGGATTGTTCCTTCCCTGGGACTTACACAGCAACGAAGTAGGGATCTTTCATTTGCTTCCCTTTTGCAATTCTCCCAGCACATGTGGTATGAAACATATGCTATGGTATTACTCTTTCACTATAAGAGCGTATGTCATTTATCGTTAACACCGTGCAGACTTAAGTCTAGACACACTCAATATCTAAACTCAAATTCCTCAACTCTTCTCATACTTACGACGTTGATGTTGAAGAGTTTGTCATCTAGCTACAGGTGTTATAGAAGTGGGATTCCAAGCTTTGATCTGACTTTACTTATGTGGATCTCATCTTGACTTGCTATACTTCAGTCAAGGCGACATATAGTTTGTATTTCTTCCCTACCATATCAGCACTCTTAGTTGCTTTACTGATGAACACAAATGTCTCATCTTTGCTCACTTTACCTGAGCGTCAAAGGCAGTTGCCCGTGTGAGAGAGCCAACCTCTTTAACCTGTGTGACATACTAGACATTGTATACTTCCAGACAGACACATAAAGTGATGATAGAAAAATATAATTTCATTAATTGTAAAAAATATTATATAAGGTCTGCATATTACGCTTTACACATGCCAAGGGCTTACACATGTTCTTTAAAAACTTTCTCGCATATTGGCTTTGTTAAGGGATCTGCTATCATACATTCAGTTGAAATGTATTGTATAGTAACAATCTTTTGTGCTATATAATCTCTAACAAAATTATACTTAATGTCAATATGCTTGGTCTTGTTATAATACTTGGGATCTTTGGTATAGGCTATGGCTGCAGTATTGTCACAGTTCACTAACACCGGATTGGTACTCTCATTTCCAAATCCAAGATGTTCTATAAATCTCTTTAGCCATAAAGCCTCTTGCACTGCTCCGGTGCATGCCACAAACTCAGCTTCCATTGAATGTAAGGTAATACACGTTTGCTTCTTGCTACTCCAACATATGGCCCCATTGTTGAGCAAAAAGGTATAACTCGAAGTTGATCTTTGCTCTTCCTCATCTCCGCTTACATCAGTATCAGGGTACCCAACAAGGCACAGATCGCTTCCTTCGTAGCACAGTGCATAATTAGAAGTGCCCTTTAAGCATCTTAAGATCCTCTTCACTGCTTTCCAATGCTTTTCATCGAGGGTTAGACTGGAATCTGCTTGCCAGTCCCACTACATAACAGATATCTGATCTTGTACACATCATTGCATACATCAGACTGCCAACAACTCTAGCATATGGAACTCTTTTCATCTTTTTTTTGTTCGACTCGGTTTTGGGACACATGTCAAGACTCATGGTTACTCTGGTAGCAACAAGGCTACTCATGGGATTACAGTCTTTCATGTTAAATCTCTCAAGAATCTTGTTGATGTAATTCTCTTGTGAAAGAGAGAGGATTCATTTTGAACAACTTCTTTGGATCTTAACTCCAAGTATATACTCTGCTTCTCCCGGTCTCAAAATTCGATGAGAGCCATTCTTTAATAGCCACCACCGAATCTAGACTATTTCCATCCAACAGTATATCATCTACATAAAAGGATAATATAACAAAATTACCCTCAAACCACTTAATGTAGACGCAGTGGTCTTCCACTATCAGTTGGAAGTCATATGAGATTACTGTTTTGTGAAACCTCAAATACCACTTTCTAGATGATTGTTTCAATCTATAAATGGACCTTTTAAGTTTACAAACCTTGTTCTTCTTTTCTTTTTTAATGAAACCTAATGGTTGTTCCATATATATTTCTTCATCCAGATCACTATTCAGGAATGCAGTTTTTACATCCATCTAGTGTAATTCTAAGTCTAAACTATTTATTATTGCTAGAATGAGTCTAATAGAGTTGAAATGTACAACATGTGAGAAAGTATCTTCATAATCTATGCTTTCCTATTATGTGTATCCTTTTGCCACTAATCGAGCCTTATATTTGTCAATTGATCCATCCACTTTTCTTTTAATCTTGAGAACCCACTTGTTCCCAATGGCTTTACACCCTTTTGGCAGATCAACTAACACCTAAACTTGGTTCTTTTTTATTGAATCCATTTCTTCTTCTATCACTTTCTTCTACTCCTCTTTAGCAGTACTTGATAAGGCTTCTCATATAGAACGGGGCTCATCATCCCCTACTGGAGTAACTAAGAAAGATTTACCTTCTATTTGAAAGCATCTTTTGGAAATACTTTTCCTATTACTCCTTCTGACGGGAGCTGTTTGCTTATCTTTCTTTCTTTGTTCAAGTCTCAATGTTGACCTTTCTTGGCTCCCACTCAAATTGACACACCTAGACTATTCTAGTTTGTCAATTTATTCTGCATTGTTTTGTTCCTGTGTCTCATAAAGAGAAACAGTGCGGTCAACATCTCCTCTATTAGGAAATTCAGTTTTAATGAATGTTGCGTCTCTTGCTTCTATTTCAGTCACCGTTCCATCTTTGTTTTCACCTATGAAAACGTATCCTTTTTATTGTTCAGAGTACCTTATAAAGATACATTTCTTTCCTCTAGGACCCAATTTCCCATACTTATGGGAACCGTCATAGATATACACCATTAACCCCCAGGGTCTTAGGATGCTTAGATCTGGTTTGCATTTCATCCATAACTCGTAGGGTGTGGAAGCAACCGATTTTGAGGGCACACGGTTAAGTATGAAGGTTGCCGTTAATAAAGCATCACCCATATATGAAGTTGGCAGGTTTGTTTGAGCCATCATAGACCTAATCATGTCTAGAAGAGTTTTGTTTCTTCTCTTGGCAACTCCATTTTGTTGTGGAGTGTCAGGGATAGTCAGTTGTCTAATTATCCTTTTTTCTTCACAGGGCTATTTGAATGGTTCAGATAAATATTCACGACCTCGATCAATGCGTAATGCTTTAATTTTATTGTCCATATGATTCTCTACCTCGTTTATGTATCGTCTGAAGCACTCAAGAGCTTCAGACTTATGTGAGATCAAATAGGCATGACTATATAGTGAAAAATCATCAATAAAGGTAATAAAATACCAAGCTTTGTGTCTCGCCCTCACACTCATTGGACTGTATATGTCGGAATGGATTAATTGTAATGGATTTTCAGCTCTTGTTCCCTTACCGAAAGGTTTTCTTGTTGCCTTACCAGCTAGACAATTTTCACATAGTGACATTTTCATATTCGGAATAGCATCTAACAACCCTTTTTTAGCTAATTTAATCATTCTATTTTGATTAATATGTCCTAGTTTAGCATGCCAGGTATTTATATCAACATTATTCGAAGAAATAGCAAAGCATTCATTACGATTAAAATCACCAATAATATCCAAAACAAAGAACTTTTTAAACAAGAAAACTGAACTATAAAAGCCTGAGTTACTTAAAATGTCTGCAACTTTACCATGAAAATTTACATCAAACCCAAATTCTACAAGACATAAAACAGAAATCAAGTTCCACCGAATGTTGGGAGTGTAAAACATATCATGGAGTATCAAGGTCTTCCCACCACACAAAGTAAATTTGCAGGTGCCAAAACCTTTAACCTCGATTCTTGTGTTGTTCCCAACATAAAGCCACTTGCTTTGATATGGAAACCGACAGTACTCTATGAAGGATCCTCGATCCCTGGTTACGTGGTCTGTGGAGCCTGATCTATAATCCAAGAAGAAGAAACAGGTTCTGTTAGAAAAACAGTACTAGAAACATTTGAAGCATGTGAATTCACATAATTCACTAATACTTTTTCGCTCTCAGCCTGTTTCGAACAGTCACACGCGAAATGGCCCATTCTCTGGCAGGCGAAACATTTGACCTTCTTCAGGTCTAGCTTCTTCTTCCTGCCTTTCTTTCCCTTCTTAAATTTTTTCTTTCCCTTTTTAGGTTAAGGACCACCCTTCTTCTCTTTCTTTTGGAACTTCTTGCCCTTCTTGGAATCAGACTTTGATTGGGAAATGCTAGCATCCTCATTGTAATAAGCTTGTCCAGAGGTCTTGTAAGCCTATAAAGTTCATCCTCCAGCTCCAAGTGCTCCAAGTGCTTAGCTACATCGTTAAAAGTAATGATGTTTTCATTATGAGTCAAATTAACCTTCATATGCTCCCAGCTAGCAAGGAGCGATCTGATAATAGCCTGCACCTGCTATTCATCAGACAGAACATGTCCAGCTTCCTTAAGTTTGTAGGTGTCGAACTTAATCGTTAACCTCCTAAGTTTAGTGGTGGAAGTACCACCAAACTTATCCTTCAGTGTTATCCACATAACCTGTTCAGTTTTGTGCTTCTCAAACTTGCACATTATGTCATCGGCCATGGTACTCAGAAGCTTAACTCTTACTATGCTGTTTTTCTTCGTCCAAACTTGGTAAGCTTCATGGTCTCTCCTATGTTGGGCTATGTTCCTAGCTTCAGGTTTGACCATAGCAGTCTTTAGAGGTTCAATAACATCTTGTTCCTCTAAGATGTATTGGACCTTTCGATGCCAAATGTCCTAGTTATCCCCGTTAAGCTTTTTCCCTTTATTAAGCTCAGTAATAATCTTCTTGGTTGCCATTTTCAGTTCTATGACAAATTTATCCAACATTATTCTACGTTCTCTCTAAAAGAGAGACGTACCATAAAACATTTCAGTTATATAGCATAGCGAAGTATACAATGTCATGTATTCATATTATTCTTGATCAGAAAATAATGACACTGCAAGATCTATGATCAAGAGCATATGTTTGTATCTCCCATCACACAGATACAAGCAATAATCATTACGTTCTATCAAGAATTTTATATAACCATTTTAGTTAAAATTGCGACTCTTAGAAGTCTCATCTTCTAAAAGCTTCCACTTATAAAAAGAAATATACATATTATTCACAAATAATCATTTAATGATAATTTAAATAATTTCATTAAATAAAATAAGACATTTAGGCTGTTTACAATGCATGAACTCAAAAACTTAACATAGCAAATATTAATAAAGCAAATACAAATATTACATCATTTGATATGGGCACGACAATAATCAAGCATTGCTTTCCTCAGCTTTCTAAGTTTGTGTGATTTGGTCATAAAGGAGGAAACTAATTCTCTAGACCAAATCTAGTAAGATTTCCTTATGGGTTTGTCTTTAGGTCCGCCTCTAACCCTTATTACTCTTATATATTCTATTATGACTTTAAGGTAGAATTCGATATTCTTCTTATCAGTCATGTATTGGATGTAATTGACAAACACGCCATTAATGCCTTTTATGTTTGTCAGTTTGGTTGCATCTCTTTCAGCTATACTCATAGCTAAAGCAGGGATACATGGTTGATTCACCTCTTCTCCTTCCTCAACTTCGGTTTCATCGAGAAGATCTAGTGAATCTGTAAAGACCAAGTGAGGTTCGTCACGGAGGGCTTCAATGGAGAATAAAGTTTCTGACCCAAGTTTGGAATCTTTGTAGACCACTTGAGGTTCCTCAAGTAGTTGTTCTTACATTAACTCCTCCAGGTCTTCTTCAAGGAATTCAATGAGATCATTAGGATCCTCTTCAGGGTCCTCCTCAAGTTCATCATGTTCTGGAGCTTCATCGTCGAGGAATATAAAGTTTAATGAATCATATTTATCAATTTCAGTGCTGCTTGAATCCCCTTGGCTCATTTTTGCCTAGGAATTTAATAATATAAATTATTAGAGGTATTTTGAAATTTTTAACCACATAAAGGTACCAAAAATGCACTGAAATACTCAAAAAACATATTTAAAATTGCACTAAAAATATGCAAATTATATATCAAAATGAAGATCTTGATTTTTAGGATTTTTAGAAACAAACTGCACCTAAAATGGAGGTCCCACGCTCCCTTACCCACCCTTAGAAGATAAAATCTAGGAAAAATGGGAAAAAACTGGAAGGCACACTCTCGGCCACGGCGTGTATGCTAGACGCACCACCGTGGAGGTCCATGCCAATGACACGCACCGACTGGACGGACTCCACATGCCATCCTTTTTTGGACAGGCATGGCCACGTGTCCTCTAGCTGTGCCAGCATTTTCTGCCAAATTTTTTTAAAATTTTTAAATTATTATTATTTTTTAATTAATTTTTTTTTGTTTGGACCAGTTAAGTTCCCACGAATCCAGTGGGCCTCTAGCCCAACCGGTTCCACCCTCCTTTTTCTCTTGTTTTTGTGGATGCCAAAATGGTGTTGTTTGGGGGCTGGAGGTTGTCTTCAACCTCTAGCCGGGTCTGGCTGACCCGAATTCCTTCGCAGGTTGGGTCCGTCAAACCCGAAAACTTCTCTCCTCCATATCTCCTCCGTCTGACATCTATTCTTTGTGTTCTTGGAGTCAATTTCATCATTTTCACGAGATCTTTCCAATGGGACTAATTTCAAAGCCTAATTCCTAAGTTTTCAAGTGACCCAAATTCGTTTCTGTTTCCTTCGGTTCCGTTTTTGCCTCAACCGTGTATCAATGGCTCCTAAACTTTCATTTAAGGCTCTTATTATATGTTTATGTATGATCCAACATAAACTTACTACAATGTGTAACATCGGTTATCTCCAACCTGTTACTAACCTTTTTAAACTCCAAATTTAATAATACTAACCATGGTAGAAAAGAATCTTAGTATAATATTTGAAAAGGCTACCATGGTTATAAAAAGAAATTTGATTCGCCAAAAATGTTAATCATGATAGAAAAGACTTGAACTAATTATTCAAAATGTTTATCATGATTATAAGAGTTTTACTAAGCAAATTATATGAAAACCATAATTAATAATATTTCACAATAACTGAACCTTGGGCTTTGCAAAGCCCAGCACGTCACAATTCATCTCTAAGCCTATAACATTATATTTTCTGAATAAAATTTGTCCAAACCAACAGTAATCAACTACTTTTAAAAGTCATTGTGGGTTCACAACCTACAGACCCAAGCAACCCAGCAATAAAAGTAACTAAGATCATAAGTCTCAAATAAATTAGAGTATGCAAAAAGAGCTATATGTGGCAATATACAATACTCATCACATGACAAAAGGGAGGCTATACAAGATAAACTTGATAGCTAAGCCTTTGTTGCCTTCCCTGACAGACCAGTCCTAGAGCTATTATCTAAAAATGTTAAACCACGGGGTGAGACAAAAGCCTCAGTAACCAACAACCCTACTCATCAGGCATACAAGTAAGTGCTTGAGAGGTGTCAAGTGGAACAGTTACTAAAATCATAACATTCACAATTGTCACATGGTTATATATATACACACACATATCAAAATACAATATCTCACTCTCAGTTCGTCCTTATTTCCTCTGACTGAACCCATAAGCTAGTACTGTCCCGTGTGACTGGTAGTTCAACATAATAAGCTCACCGATCAAGTGATGTGAACAGGCCAAAATCCACAGAGCACAAATCGGACCATGGGTTCCCCCTCTAGTCCACTAGCGGGGTGTCATACGCCCTACAACACATAACAGGGCCAAAGGATCAACCAGTGTACATCCGGTGTCCTCCCACCTTATTACCTCAATAATATGTACAAAATTCACCCCCTTATTCTCCATATAACATGTCTCCCACCAATCAATGTTCACTATCCCCTCTCGTATTTATACTCATGAGAATAGTCATTTACCAATAACATAATAACTTTCACATTTACCAAAATTGAGATTTCAAAATTTTAATAATCAACATCAATCCTCAAACCATTTCTCAATAAATTCTTGTTCCACATGACAAATTTATAAATTCATAATTTCATACTATTTTTCAATAACATAAAGTATCTCAAGGCAATTTCAACAATGATGCCTTTCATTGCTCAAATAATAATTCAATGGCATTTCAAGAATCTCATATAATTTGAAATCACTCACAAACATCATACAAGTATACATAACAAGTGGAAAGTGGTTCCCTTTCACCAAGGTTATAAAAAGAATTACTACAAAGTCAATCCCGTGCTTAAACCAACAATCCAATAATTAATCTATACCATTAATATAACCACAAATTAATATAATCACATATTAATATAAGCTAATTAATTAAGCTTATATATATAGTTAAATTTCTACTTTAATAATTTTTATTCTAAATTCCCACAACTCTCATAACCCAAAATTAAGTATTTCAGAACTAACTTATAAATTTTTCTAACAGGCTAAAATATTCATTTCCATCCTCTGGATTATTTATTTTAATAAAAAGAATTCTCCAAAATTCTTAAATATGAAATTATCATATTTTAAATTCTAAAAAAATTCTATTTAAAGTTTAAACCTCAAAATAAAATCATCAAAGATTCAATAGTAACTCAAATATTTATAAATAAATAATCTACTCAAAATTCTAATAGTGTAACTACTATATGTTCTTTTTTTTCACAAATAATAAACTCTTTTAGCTAAAATAATTATTTTAAAACCTCCAGTCATCCAATAAATAAAACTAAACCGATTAAAATCTTAATAATATGTTAAAGAACTTAAATAAATTATTTAACATAATTTTGATTGGGACAAATATGATATATCTCATAAATAACAGATTTTTCAACTAAATAAATTAATTTAAATACTAAAAACGACAAATAGACAAATCTAAACCAATAGAAATGATCTACTATAATAAAGCTACAATATTATGGTTAATACTTGTCAAAACTCAAAACTTATACCATATATAAGTCTCAAAATTTTCTCTAATTACTATAATAATACTGTCATTAGAAAGCTTAAAATATATAGAAAATATTTATGAAGAAAGTTTGATGAACAGAAGTAATTTTATGTACCTAAATTATCTCCCAAACTTGTCCTTTCCTTCACAAAAACTATAGCTTCGCTCTTGCTATCTCTCTCTCTCGCTCTCTTTCTACCTTTCCCTCTTTCTCTCCCGCGCACCCACATCTTCTGCCTCCCATTCTCTCTTTTATTTTCCATCTCATTCCATCCTCCAACCACCCCATCTCCAATTTTCTTTTTTCATTGACTTCTTCTCTCCCAAATTTCCTTCTTCATCTTTAATGCTACCTCCTTTTCCACCGAATTCGGTGGAAAAGGAGGTATGTTTTTTTTTTATTACTAAAATATTATTATATTATAATAATAAAATATTATTATATTTTATATTTTTTAACAATTTTTTCTCTTTTTTTTAAACCTAAAATAAAATTTAGGATATTACACAATGAACTCAGGCTATATGGACAGAAATGAAAAAAAAAAAGTATTTCTACCAAAAAAAATAAAAAGGAGACGACGGCTTGAACAAATGCAGATACATGCATCAGCGGAAAAAACACAGTCTATTGTCGAAACAAACCATGCTCTAATACCAATATAGGTTTTCGGGGCATACCTAGAGTGTCCAACAATATCAGGTAACCACGCAGAGGTCCAGTCACGATTACGAACTCGGATCTTTAGTCTTTCACAGCAAATGTGCACTGAGGGAAGAACAGAGGAGGAGGGAGGGGGAGTTTTTGGTAGGTTTAGTTATGTTTGCATTTTCAGATGAGAATAACCAACTCCCCCCATATACCCATGTAGGATAACCATTCCCTCCCTCCTTCAGTTTAAACAAAAGGTAAAATCACAATTGGAGACCCGTATGTTATGTTATTTACACCAAAGCCCCAAGGTTAAGGGGTTTGGATCCAATCCACTAAGGGTGGAAAGGTCTATTTTCCTACATAAACAATATTTACTGATAAGCATTATGTCAATCATTTTTCATTTACAAAAATATGATGAGAAAGTAGAGCGTAGTATTTTTGAATCTTGAAACCTGAAATCTAACTTTTCTATGAACTATATAAGACGTAGATTAATTGGAAATATTCAAAATCAGTAAATAATTCTCTGCAAACATAGATTCTCTCCAAATGATATCAAGAGCCAAGTAAAGAAAGAGGGTATCAAAACATTCCTCTTTTCCTTCTTTAACTTCTATCCTTTGTGATGCAACGCGAATCAATCCTCCCTATTTTTTTCTCACCCATTATCTAAATAACATTTTTGCCACAAAATAGAAGTTCAAAGTCTCTATTGTCAAGGGAGAAGAACAAAATAATGGAATGTCATTAACACTCACTAAATGGAGACTCAATAAACCCTCTTTAAGGTAACCAAATCCTTCCACCTCAAAGATAAACAATCTCAAAATTTTCCGGGACTTGTTCAATCCCCCTTCAAGTAAGGATTAAACTATTCCACGCACCTAAACTCACTATCCTAGGACTCTTTTGTAGACCCCAAACTAATTTATGATCTTAACTACCTAAGCTAAGATCATGACCAATCAATGACACTTTAACACCTATTTCTCGCCATTTAATTACCTAAGATAGCAGAAAATGGGATATCTATGGAAACTTTGGGAATTGAGAGATTTAGATTTCTTCATTCAGATCACCATTGAGAAATGTAGTTTTTACATCCATCTAATGTAATTCCAAGTCTAAACTGTTTATTATTGCCAGAATAAGTCTAATAGAGTTGAAACGCACAATAGGTGAGAAAGTATCTTCATAATCTATGCTTTCCTGTTGTGTGTATCCTTTTGCCACTAATCAAGCCTTATATTTGTCAATTGATCTATCACTTTTCTTTTAATCTTGAGAATTCACTTGTTCCCAATGGCTTTACGTCCTTTTGGAAGGTCAACTAACACCTAAACTTGGTTCTTTTTTATTGAGTCCATTTCTTCTTCTAGCACTTTCTACCACTCCTCTTTAGCAAGACTTGACAAGACTTCTCATACAGAATGGGACTCATCATCCCCTTCTCGAGTAACTAAGAAAGATTCGCCTTCTATTTGAAAGCATCTTTTGGGAACAGTTTTTCTATTACTCCTTCTGACGGGAGCTGCTTGCTTTTCTTTCTTTCTTTGTTTAGTTCTCGGTGTTGACCTTTCTTAGATCCCACTCAGATTGACACACCTAGACGATTTTGGTTTGTCAATTTGTTTTGCACTATCTTGTTCCTATGTCTCATAAAGAGAGACAATGCAGTCAACATCTCCTCTATTAGGAAATTCAGTCTCAATGAATGTGGCATCTCTTGATTCTATTTCAGTCACCATTCCATCTTCATTTTCACCTATGAAAATGTATCCTTTTAATTGTTCAGAGTACCTTATAAAGATACACTTCTTTTCTCTAGGACCCAACTTTCCATGCTTATGGGAACCGTCATGGACATATGCCGCTTACCCCCAGGGTCTTAAAATGCTTAGATTTGGTTTGCGTTTCGTCCATAACTCGTAGGGTATAGAAGCGACTGATTTTGAGGGCTCTGATACAAATATAAAATTTTGGGCATACCTGGAGAGTCGTTCAACTTCAGATAGCCACGCAGAGATCCGGTTACAATGACAAACTCAGATGTTTTGTTTCACAGCAAATGCACCTTTGAGAGAAGAACAGAGGGGCAAGGAGAGCAGTTTTTCGGATAGTTTTTTTTTATTGTTTTTCAAATGAGAAAAACAACCTCCATATATCCACGTTTACATAACCATTCCCTCCTTTTTTTTTTTCTTTGCAGTTTAAACAAAAAGTGAAAATCACAATTAGAAACCTAAATATTCTACTATTTGCACCATAGCCTCAAAGTTAATGGACTTGGGTCTAATCCACCAAAGGTGGAGTGACCCATTTTCCTACAGTTAGAAAGCCTAGAATTTCTTGAGTTACAACTTTTGGTGACAAAACTCTCCCATCATGAACTGAAATGCTCCTTTTATGCCAGATGGTATTGATGAGAATGATGATACATTTTAAACAAACATGGTGTCCATCCTTGTGTAGTTAACAATGATTTGAGCCAAGAATGAAAAGAATTAATTTCATACATATCAAACTTGATGGACAAACAACCAAAGTCTCTTGAACATCACATTCAAAAGGACATAGATTGTTGGAATCCAAATGATGATGACGCTTAAGAATATCACTTTAATGAGGGTGAAATTGGAAAAAAAAAATCCCAAAGGAATCAAATGGTCCCACTTTATCTTGTTGTTATTTGAGTCTCATGCTCTCTCTCCACTCTCAACCCTCTCTCTCTCTGTTTTGTTCTTGCTCCAACTTCATCTACTTCACCATCAATAACATCGATAACCGCCAAGTCGGAGAGTTAGTGCTTACATGAGAGCTAGCCAGTGCATCGTTTGTTTCATACTGAAATTGATGACATGAAATCGTCTTTTGCCTTTGAAGGTTTCGAGGATGGCTTGATTAGTTGTGAATTGGGCAAATTTAAAGTATGGACTCTAAAAACACATCAAAAAGAGAATGGTCAAGGAGTTTCTTTTATTATATACGGCAAGCAAGCACTTCCACAAAGTAGATTGCAACCTCACTCATAGCCCTGGCTTGAGACACTACAAAAAGGACGTGGAAAGCCCGCGGGCTTTTAAAAAATTATAATTTAATTTAGCAAAAAGGCCTAAAGAGCCCAGTGGGTTGGCCTTAAGCTTACATGTCAAAGGCCCAAGCTTTAAAAACAAACCATTTCTAAAATAAGTAAGGAATGAAAAATTAAATAGGACATTAAACCGGTTGATGTAGTAGTGCAAAAGCTAATGAGTCAAACCAAGGTCAACTTAGAATTAAACCAGTCATATTAAAATAATATAATATAATTAAAAATAACAAATATAACAACATTAATAATCATTAATAACAAAATATAAGGAAATGCAATAAGAGTTTGATTGTAATAACAATAAGTACAATAACATTAAAAATTTTAATCTTTACGATTTCTCAATAACTAAAATTAATAATCATTCATACAAAAATTATAATTAAAATTTATTTAAATATATAATCACTGAGATATTATAAGCTGAATAAGCAAAAATATGATCAATAGCAACATAATCATCTAAACTGATTCATACCGATTTGACCAGGTTGACACCAGTTCGACTTCTTACCAGTTTAAAGACCGGATCACTAGCGGTTTATCAATTTTTTGGTTAAACCAATTAATTACTATGAAATGAGCAGATTTCTCAAGCTCACCACTTTTACATCACAACCAATTATGGGCCAACCCTATAGGACCCAGCTAGTTCATATCATCAACAGCAATAGATGTGTAATCCAAACACACGTTTGTTGCATTTGTTGTTGTTTCATGTTATTTCTTGAGCTCTATATCGCTGGCATGATATGACTTCCGTCTATGTCGAAAGGTACTTTTCATGGCTTTTCTTTAACTAGCTATGGGAAGTTTGGAACCAAATTGGGAGGGAATGTGGTGCAGAAGAGAAAGGACGCCAATGACCACCCGTGCTGGTCGTTATAAATTGGATTGAGCAAATTAAAGAAAGAAACGACCCTGAAAGAGCCGACGAAGTCAAAATTAAAACTGAATTTGAAAAAGGAAATAATGATATGGTAATAATGTCATATAAAGGACGTGATGATGTTATATAAAGGATGAGTTCAGAGTATGAAATCATTATTATGGGTAGAGATAAAATAAATAAAAAAATTATTGTGCAATCATACATAAGTAATTAATAACTAAAAAGTGTTGTAACAAGTTACATGATAATGATAAGATTCGGTGCATGAAATACAAAATAAATCATGACATATTAACGACTTGGTTTTATCATCCATATTTATTTTATTTTCTCTCATCGCTTCCATTCCCTCCTCCCTCCCTTCTCTTTCTTCCGCGTTTTGTTTTTCCAAAGGCAACTTTTTGGCCCCAACAAAAAAGTGATAACTCTTAACGACCCATGACTGTAATAGCGAAGGGGGCGGGGGAATTAGAGAGAATGATTTAGAGGAAATAATGTTTATTGGAGATGATCTTAAAAAGTGTGATTTTTTTAGACCAAATAGAAAAATATAAATTTAAAAATCCTATAGTACTCCTACCCAAATCTCCTACCTTTTCTCTAGCCATTAATTTTCAATTTTAAATTTAAATTCTTAATTCAATTTAATTATTAAATCTTCAACAAGTTAACGAATGGTTTGAGTCCTTATAAGATCGTTAATAATGCTAGTGATAATATTCGGATTGTTATGAATATTGTATAAGTGGATGTCCATAACCCCTAACCCTTAGAATTCTCATAGGATTCCTTACCTTCAAGTGTCATAAATTACATAACCTCCCTAATGAATGATTTGGGAGGAGTTTCTCATTGTTAATGCTATTATGATGTTCTTTATTCCTTTGTAACCTTAGTATAGAACTTCAATGCTTGGAGGCCTATAAATAGAGGGCATACATGAGGCATTTGTACCTTGAATCAAAGTGAATGAGAAAAGGCCATTGTCTTCTCTATCTCGCTTTCTTTTCTACTCTTCATTCTCTTTATTTCTTGTAGTTCTATAACACGTTATCAGCACAACCTTGTTCTGAAAATTTAAGGTATAAACCCTTCGTAAGATGATACACTCTTCTTATCGTCTAATTATCTCCTTACTCAATCATCACAATATATATCTATGTATTGACTACATATTAACTTTATATTATCTCCTTTCTTAATTATCATGTTTTATATTACATAATGTTACTCTATTGTTCTTTTCTTTACATTTTAATTTTTTTATGTTACTCTATTGTTCTTTTCTTTACATTTTAATTTTTTTTCATTATGTTATATTTTTTTATTTTATGTTATTTTATTTTTCTCCTTTTTGTGCTTTATATTATGTTAACATTCTGTTTTATTTTAAGTCATTTTATTTTGTTGTCACATTGTAAAATATTATGTTTGTTTTAAATAATTGATGTAATTTATGTATCATCTCCATTTGGTATCTATAGTGTTTTACATTATTTTATCTGTGTTGTACTAACTCTCATATACATATAATTTAGTAATTTACAGTGTCCCATGTTGTTTTTTCTATATTGTACTGACCCTCATATACATATATACATATATATATATATATAAAATTTACTGTTGTTTTATCTATATTGTACTAACTCTCATATACATATATATAATTTACACTGTTTATATTTTTTTTTCTATCATTATATTTGTTTGTATTTATTTATGTTGTTTATATATGTAGTTTATATAATTTATTTATAATAAGGCCTAATAATATTATATGTGATTATATAATGTGATTTATATAATTATAGTTTCATTATTTATCAATTTATATTTATTTCGTTTATCTCACTGTAGCATTATTTTTATTTTATTTTTTTAATTTAAATTGTTATTATATATTAGTTAGTCTATTGTAATATTTATATATTTATTTATATTACCGCATTTATATTACCGCTTTCCCCCCTTCCCCCTATATATATTTATATATACATTGTCTCTATATTATTATTGTAACTAATTATTTGTGTTGTTTATCCTTTTTTTTCCCCTTCTCATATATGTTTATTTGTCATTGTTTATTTATTCATTTATTTTGTTTATAATTTTAAAGGAATAATTTATTTATCGGTGACTTTTGAATCCTAATATTTTATTTGTTATGTTTCAGTGTGCATCAATTTTATTATAATTCTAATTTTTGTTATTATCATTTTAGTTTAATCCATGACCAATCTTACCAAACTCGAGTTTACGACTCTTGATATCACTGGAAAAAATTATTTGTCTTGGGTCTTAGATGCTGAAATCCACCTAGATGCCAAAGGTCTAGGAAGTACTATTTTACCTGGAAATGAAGCAACTAGCCAAGACAAGGCTAAGGCTATGATTTTCCTACGCCACCATTTGCATGAAGGGTTGAAAGCTGAATACCTGACGGTGAAAGACCCGTTAGAATTGTGGAATAATTTAAAAGAAAGGTATGATCATCAAAAAACGGTAATTTTGCCTAAAGCTCGTTATGAATGGATGCATTTGAGGCTCCAAGATTTTAAATCTGTGACTGAATATAATTCAGCAGTTTTCAAAATAAGTTCTCAATTGAAATTATGTGGTGAGAAAATAACAGATGAGGACTTATTAGAAAAAATATTTTCAACTTTTCATGCTTCAAATGTGCTCCTGCAGCAGCAATATCGTGAAAAGGGTTTTAAGAAATATTCTAAATTGATCTCATGTCTTCTTGTGGCTGAACAAAATAACGAGCTATTAATGAAAAATCATGAGATCCGTCCCACTGGATCAGCTCCATTCCCTGAAGCGAATGTGACTGTATGCAATAATCATCATACACGTGGACGCGGTCGTGGTGGTGGTCGTGGCCGAGACCGTGGTCGTGGTAGGGGACGCACAAATTACTGTCATTATGGTGGGGGAAGCAACAATTATAACCCAAATACCCACCCAAAGAAGAAACTTGGGGATGGGCAGAAAAAAGATAAAAATGGCCCTTCAAGAGTTGTTGGAAATTAAGGGGGAGTTCTCATTCACTTCATTGTCTCAAATGTGTATACATCATCTCCTATTTATAGGACCCCAATATTGAAGACTAACCTAAAGAGTTACAAGTACATAAAGAAAGGAATTAAGCAACATAATTGTACAATTGGAGGTTATAGGAAATCAATACTTGAAACCCTTCAATTTGGGAGTTATAAGGTATAATGCCATTAACCATGAGAAGGAATCCCAAGGGGCTAAGGAGTTATGAACATCCACACAACATAATATTTACAACACTCCCCCTTGGATGTTCATAAACAAATATTGTGCCTCATTAAAACCTTACTAGGTAAAATCCAGTGGGACAAAATCCTAGTAAAGGAAAAAGAGTATACAATATACATTGAAGCTGCTTCGTTAAAAAACCTTAACAGAAAAACCCCATGGGACAAAATCTTGGCTAAGGAAAAGAGTACAACATGATCTTTACTCCCCCTAATGACAACATCACTTTTACTCCCCCTGTCAATAGCATCACTCTCTATCATTTTATCATAATAGAGTATACTAATTTCTCAAGTTGTCCAATGCCTTTTCAAACATATCTTTTTTTTAGCTGAACTATGCATAGTACGTCGTCATCAAATTATATTGAAATGTATTCCTCTAACATATCTTCTAGATATGTGGAATTATCAATATATTCTTTACTTGCATTGAGAAAACTGCAAAGAAAGTTTATTATGAAAAATACTATAATATATCTTGTATCGACTCAAATTAATTTAATTTGAATAAAATGATATCATGTAATAGTTTCATAAAACTACATATCCAATCTCAGTTTTGTTATTCACATGCATACCTGCAGAAACTTATCTTTACCATAATATTGACAATATATGTAAATATTATTATAGAATAAATATACGGGACTTCTAATCTATTTAGTTGAATATATTTTGCAAACAAAATTATCATAACAAAATCAATCATTTTGCAATCATTGATGCATTCAGTAACTTGATCTACGGGTCAAGTAAGATGCGAAATTATTTATTTTCTAATATATTTTTCTAAGCCAGATATGTATACTCATATTATCTTATTCAACATAATATTTTAAGCATTGGATTATTTTCTTCTATATAAATGCTTCTGGCATTTTAAATCCCTTAAGAATTCTCATGTAAACTTCATTATTTAGTGAGCCACATGTATAGGCTATAATGATATCTAACAGACGCATATTTTATTTTTCATATACTGCCAAACTAGTAATATATGCAAAAATTATTGCATCCATCACAAAATATTATGCCTAATCATAATCACTGGACCTTTGTGAAATTCTTTATTTTCACAAAAATATTCATCTGTCACATAATAACTTTGTATTTGATGTGTTTGGACTGCAGGTCCATAATTTTCACATATTAAAATAATAATTATCTTTCCATTGCATCTTTTCTCCTTTTCCTTTTGCTTTTGGCCAAATTTCTACTTTAATATAAGATCCTCTTTAAAATCACGTGATATTATTATCAAAAACGTTGTCGACAACTTTATTTTCTTGGTTCCATTTTTCCTTTTGTGACATAACTTATTGAGATTTCTTCATTACTTTTCAGGTACCTGAACCTCTTCTGGGGCTCTCTTTTTTCCAACTAGTTATGTCTCAGTACTCTTCTAGAGCACATGCCTCCTTAATATAACTTTTAAATTTCATGCTCCTTTTTGTTCAATATAATTATATTGGAACCGATTAATCTCTCATGCTTCAGGCATGTCTCACTTTTATTTATACTAATTGGAGCATTTTCAGCTGGAATATGAGATTTAGTAATACTCACTTAGGTCAGTAATAGCATTTGGCACATATTTTCTAATATCTCATGGATACATTCTTTGATGAACTTTTGGTTCATACTATCATATATCTGAGGATCTATACTTGATAATAATAATGCATTCTATATGTTATCTTTTCCAACTACTCAATTTCTCCCCCTCATGTTGGGAAAATTTTGTCGAATGACAATCAATTAATCATGCAGTATGAGTCTCCTCAATTCATTTGCTTCTTTTAGAAACATCCCTTTTGTTTCTTTTAGATACAAACAAGAAGAAGGAGGTTCTTACCCAACATTCATTCCAATTTTTTATATCCATCTATATGTATATTGTGGTGGATCAATAGACATAAGCATTGCACATTCAAACTTTTAAGATGGAAAGTATTTGGCTCCTGACCAAAAGCCAATTTCATTGAGAGAATTTTATTGAATTGATTTGCATAAATATTGCAACATATCAAACAAAACAAGCCAACCCTGAGATGAAGATCTTATTCTCAAAAGTATTAATCTGGCCATTCATGGAGGCTAATAATTCTGCCAGATCGTTCTGTTAAGTAGACTTTTCAATTATTTTTCTAACAAATGCATGTTGATCACTGAAATTCAGGGATATAAATTCACAATCTTTTTCAATAGAAATTTTCTGGATCTCATAGTCTGGAACTTGTGCACTCAACGTAATGATAACTCAAATAATTTTGCAACATTCAGGTTGCAAATTAATAATAATACATGTAACCATCTTATAGATGCATCTATCAAATTTATTAAATACTTGTATGGTTTGCATGCTATTGGTATAGGCTCATATATCTGAATTTGATATATTTCCAAAAATGTAGAGATCCATTTTACATCATAACTAGTGATATCAATGTAATCAATTTTTCATTGAGAATAAGTAGCATATGAATTCTTGGATCATATAATATGTTGGCTATTCATGAAGAATCTTCTGGTTCTTCAATGAATGTTGATACATAATCATCAATAATTTGTTACATCATATATATTATTTATGATAATCAGACAAGCCACCCCAACTATACATTAATTCGGCGAGTAAACTTCTGGTTTACTGTAACAAGTTTCAAGTAAAATTCTATCCAACATCAACTCACACTTGTATTTCAACAGTCTCCCCCTCAAGTGTGAGTCATAAAAACATGTTTTCTTTATTCATGTATTTCAAAAACAGTGACTAGCATATAATAGGCTAATAACCTCTATCACTTAGAAGTCCAAGTACTTCCTAGTTCATATATAATTATGGATTTTAATTTGATTAGGCTATTACTTTTCAGACTCTTTCGAAACCGAAGTTCTAATGTAGATCAATGGTCATTTTTTTTTTTACCATTAATTCTTTATCTGCCCATAAAGAAAAATATGTATTAGTTCTTCAGAAACTATATTAATATTTTTACACATAATTCTTCAGGAACTAAGTAATTTGAGAAGAATAAGGAGACAAATTCATCTTAATAATATTGTAATAAATAATAATAAATAGTTATAAGTATTATAAGTTTAACTTGTAATATATATAGAATTTACACATACTGCAAAGATGATTTTGTCCAACCAATCGAAATTAATATCAACTAATTATAATAAATTTTCTCATAAGGTTAAATAAATTTCCATTTTCTCAATTCAAATGTGACATAAATATATGATTTTTTCTCTCAAATGTCACAGCAAAAATGATGATATCAATGAGCTAGATGATGTTAATGGCCTTGATGCTATGGCACATTTGGATGTGGCTGATTTCTTTGAGAATCATGATTAGAAGAATTTGGATAATTTTAGTTTGCTTTATTTATGCTTTTTAATTTAGTTTATGTTTATTATTTCTCTTCTTTTAAGAGTATTATTAATCATGATGTACTTCGAATTTATGTTAATGAATGTTTTTTTTTCTTTTGGTGAAGAATATGGATGTTTCTCTTCCTTTTGTTGGGCACAAGAAAGAAGATATATGCCTGATAGATAGTGCTACAACACACACCATACTCAAAGATAGAAAATATTTTTCTCATCTTACGATAAATAGTAAGCGTCAATACTATAGCGGGTAATACAAAACTAATTGAAGGCTCCGGAAGAGCAATTATAATATTACCCAGAGGAACAAAATTTGTTATTAATGATGCTTTATATTCCTCAAAGTTTCAAAGAAATTTATTAAGTTTTAAAGATATCCGCCAAAATGGATATCATGTTGAGACTATAAATGAGAAGAACATTGAATATTTGCATGTTACAATGGTAAGAAATGGAGAAAAATATGTCATGGAAGAATTACCGACATTATCTTCTGGTTTGTACTATATAAATATTAGTACAATTGAAACAAATGCTACGGTAAACCAGAAGTTTACTGATAAAGATACATTTATTGTTTGGCATGATCGGTTAGGCCATCCCGGATCAACTATGATGCGAAGAATTATTGAAAATTCACATGGACACCCATTGAAGAGCCAGAAGATTCTCCAATTTAAAGAATTTTCATGTGCTGCTTGTTCTCAAGGCAAATTAATTATAAGGCCTTCATTGACAAAAATAGGAGTTGAATCTCCTGCATTTCTAGAGCGTATCCAAGGAGATATATGTGGACCTATCCATCCACCATGTGGACCATTCAAATATTTTTATGGTTTTAATAGATGCATCTACAAGATGGTCCCATGTGTGTTTGTTATCAACACGTAATTTAGCATTTGCTAGATTACTTGCTCAAATAATTCGATTAAGAGCACAGTTTCCAGACCATGCAATTAAGACAATTCGTCTTGATAACGCTAGTGAGTTTTCATCTCAAGTTTTTAATGATTATTGCATGGCAACTGGAATAACAGTAGAAAAATCTATTGCTTATGTCCACACTCAAAATGGTCTAGCAGAGTCATTCATTAAACGCCTCCAATTGATTGCTAGACCAATGCTCTTGAGAACAAAACTTCCTATTTCAACTTGGGGACATGCAATTCTGCATGCAGCAGCAATTATACGCATCAGGCCAACAAGTTATCATGAATTCTTCCCGTTACAATTAACTTTTAGTCGAGAGCCAAATATTTCCCATCTTAGAATTTTTGGATGTGCGGTATTCATCCCTATTGCTCCACCACAACGCACAAAGATGGGACCTCAAAGAAGGTTAGGGATATATATTGGCTATAAATCTCCTTCTATAATTAAATATTTAGAACCATTAACAGGAGATTTGTTTACAGCATGTTTTGACGATTGTCATTTTGATGAGACAATTTTTCCAATATTAGGGGGAGATAATAAGCAGCTGGATAAAGAAATTATATGGAAAGCATTATCATTATCTCATCTAGATCCTCGTACACAACAATGTGACCTTGAAGTTCAAAGAATAATTCATTTGCAAAACATTGCAAATCAACTGCCAAATGCATTTACTGATCCTAAGAGAATTACTAAATCTCACATTCCAGCTGAAAATTCGCCAATTAGAATTGATGTCCCAGGAGGACAACTAGAAAGTGCAAGTGAAACCAAACCACGCCTGAAGCGGGGTAGACCAATCGGTTCCAAAGATAAAACTCCTAGAAAGAAAAAAGGAGCAAATAATCATGATGGTCATGATAGTCAAATTGAGGAGGCAAGTCCTATAGGAGAGGACCGAAACATAACTAATCAAAAGATTTTAAAGGAGGCTCAGGTACCTGAAAACAATGAAGAGATCTCGATAAGTTATGTTACTACAGGAAAAAGATGGAACCGAGAGAACACAGTTGTTGACAATATTTTTTTCATATAATGTTGCTGTTGAAATAATTAATCAACATGAGGATCTTAAACCTACATCAGTTGAAGAATGTAGACATAGAGTTAAATTCAAGCAGAGTTAAATTCACTTTCAAAACGTGAAGTTTTTGGACCTGTAGTCCATATACCAAATGGTGTGAAACCAGTTGGATACAGATGGGTCTTCATGCGCAAACGAAATGAGAAAAATGATATTGTTAGATATAAAGCACGGCTTGTAGCACAAGGATTTTCACAAAGACCTGGTATTGATTATGAAGAGACATATTCTCCTGTGGTGGATGCAATCACTTTAAGATATATAATTAGTTTGGCAGTCCATAGAAAACTTGAAATGTGTTTAATGGATGTTGTTACGGCATATTTATATGGTTCTTTAGATACTGAGATTTATATGAAAATCCCTGAAGGATTTAAATTGCCAGGGGCATATAAGAATTCTCGAGAAAATTATGCAATTCGTTTGCATAAATCCTTATATGGATTAAAACAATCTGGAAGAATGTGGTATAACCGACTTAGTGAATATTTGTTGAGAGAAGGTTATAAAAATGATCCAATTTGCCCATGTGTTTTTATAAAAGGAACTGGATCAGAGTTTGTTATAATTGCTGTCTATGTGGATGACTTAAATATAATTGGAACTCCTGAAGAGCTTCAAAAAGCAGTTGATTGTTTAAAGAAAGAATTTGAAATGAAAGATCTTGGAAGAACAAAGTTTTGCCTTGGCTTGCAAATTGAGCACTTGGCAAATGGAATTTTCCTCCATCAATCAACTTATACTGAAAAAGTATTAAAGCGATTTTATATGGATAGGGCACATCCGTTATCTACTCCTATGGTTGTAAGATCACTGGATAAGGATAAAGATCCTTTTCGTCCTTAAGAAGATGAGGAAGAACTTCTTGGTCCTGAAGTACCATATCTTAGTGCCATAGGTGCATTAATGTATCTTGCTAATTCAACACGACCTGATATTGCATTTGCTGTTAGTTTATTGGCAAGATTTAGTTCTTCCCCAACAAGAAGGCATTGGAATGGAATTAAGCATATATTTCGATATCTTCGGGGGACAATTGATATGGGATTATTTTACTCTAATGAATCAGAATTACAATTAATTGGCTATGCAGACGCAGGATTTCTATCAGATCCACATAAAGGCAAGTCTCAAACAAGATATTTATTTATTTGTGGAGGTACAGCTATCTCATGGCGTTCAACAAAACAAACTTTATCAGCTACCTCATCAAATCATGCGGAAATAATTGCAATTCATGAGGTAAGTCGAGAATGTGTTTGGCTGAGGTCAGTGACTCAACATATTCAAAAAATGTGTGGTTTTTCCCTTGAACAGAAGATTCCAACAGTATTATATGAAGACAATACAGCATGCATAGCTCAATTAAATGGAGGATATATTAAAGGAGATAGAACAAAACATATTTCTCCAAAGTTCTTCTTCACTCATGATCTTTTGAAAAGTGGTGATATAGATGTTCAACAAATTCGCTCATGTGACAACCTTGCTGATTTGTTTACAAAGACATTGCCGACTAGAACATTTGAGAAGTTAGTGTATGGTATTGGAATGCGCAGACTTAAAGACATAAAATGATGTTTTCATTAGGGGGAGTAAATATTGTGTACTCTTTTTCCTTCACTAGGTTTTTGTCCCAATGGGTTTTTCCTAGTAAGGTTTTAATGAGGCACAATACTCATTATGGACATCCAAGGGAGAGTGTTATGAATATTGTATAAGTGGATGTCCATAACCCCTAACCCTTAGAATTCTCATAGGATTCCTTACCTTCAAGTGTCATAAACTACATAACCTCCCTAATGAATGATTTGGGAGGAGTTTCTCATTGTTAATGCTATTATGATGTTCTTTATTCCTTTGTAACCTTAGTATAGAACTTCAATGCTTGGAGGCCTATAAATAGAGGGCATACATGAGGCATTTGTACCTTAAACCAAAGTGAATGAGAAAAGGTCATTGTCTTCTCTATCTCGCTTTCTTTTCTACTCTTCATTCTCCTTATTTCTTGTAGTTCTATAACACGGATATTAATGTTGAAACTCTTGTAGTTGATGTGATTGATTATGTTACTACCTCAAATATTCCATTGGATGATCTGTACCATTCATTAATACTTCTTGTTGTCGGTGTGTTGCTATTATGTATGTTACTATTTCAAAATTTGTACATACAAGTATTTGGTTTATTTAGTTTATAATTTTTTTTGTTTATAATCAATTAAGTATAGATGGAGTGAGATTATGACTTCAAAATTGAATTAGATATAACGCCAGATTTATTTGGTTTGAGCAATATCTATTGCTTTAGGCCTGAAAATTGAGATCCACAGAAGTAAAATGACAGCGTAAAATTATTTCTTTAATGAAAAATGCTGAAATATATGTTTAGTCTTTTAATTTTACAAAGAGTTTTATTTCGATCCCTTAATTTTATAAAGTATAATTTTAGTCCGTTAAATCTAAAATTATTAATAAAAAATATTACATTAAAATCTTAAATGTTGATAGAGCATTTTCAAATGATAGCATATTAAATTTAATTTTTAAAACAACTATAATTGTTATAAAAAAATGGTCATTTAAGCATAACAATTTTAGGGTTAAAAGATCAAATAAATGCTTTTTAAATTAAGAAACCAAAACTTTATATAAAGTTAAAGGATCAAATTTATGCTGTAACCAATGAAAAATAATCCAAAATCAGTTGTAAATTAAGGTGGTGGTCAGAGAAAATGTGTGAAATTTAGTTGAAGGTGTTTTAGTATTTTTAAATATATATTTTGATACTTGATCCTCCTAAATAATCACATTTTTTACAGTCTTCCTCAATAAATATTATTTTTTCCTAGGTCATTTTCTCTGATTTTTTTCAAAAAATATGTATATACGACTGAGAGTTAAAAAAAATCATAACCATGATCTATTCTTTTTTTTTTCACCTTATAACTATGATCTGTTCATTCTTTTAATTATTCTCTAAAAATTATATGGACTTGTAGAAAATGTGTAGATATATATATTTAAAAAAAAAACTACATTCAATATTTTAAAATATTTTCTCAATATATAGCACTCAATTTTCTAAAACGATTATTGGTACAATTTTATCCTTAAAATATCTTTTCATGAATGAAAATATAGAATTTTTTCAGGAATTGAAATCATCCATTCAGAATGATCCTAAATCAATTATTTTCATCACTCACCTTCCATGTTCTCATTACTCAACTTTTCAATATTCAATAGTCATATTAAATATTTTCAGCACTTATCTTTCATATTTTTAGTACTTAGAATGATTAAATATTTGAGTTGAATATATGAAAAATAAATTTAGAAAATGCCTGAGATGATTGAAAATTTTAATGGCAAAATTACACTAAAAAAATCACTTCAAAATGCTAAGTGCTGTTAAGAAAAAATATTTCAGCACGTTAAATGTATTTTTTTTCCAAAAAAAATTCTGCAAATAGTCCACGTAATTGAGAAAAGTAATTAAAAGAATGAATAAACCATAGTTATGATTTTTTTTCATCACAGTCATATATAAATACTCCTCCGATCCTAAATATAAGATCCTTTTTATAGTGTAAATTATAAAAGGGGTCTTATATTTATGACCGGAAGAATTTTTTTTTTTTTTGCTATTATAGTTTTTTTTAATTACAATGGAATACTTTGCTATTATGGTTATGGGTAGTTCAAGTTTATCAAGTTTTTTTTGGGGGAAAAAGACAGAAAAATAACACACTTCATAATGCCAAAAAAATCTGCTAAATTTAAGAAATTCCAATTTAGTCTCAACAGACTAATTTGGCATTTTTAAGTTTGCTGAAATGACCATAATACCCTTTATTTTATTTATTGTTTTTAAAATACCAAAACCACTAGTTGGCCTGTCGCCGGAGCTCCTGCAGCGGCAATCATCGGAGCTCCAGCGACCGGCCGACAATTGGTCACCGGAACTTCGACAGTTAGAAACAATTTTTTTGAAAATTTTTACAACTTCAATATAATGGTTAACAACTTTTGTAACGTTATTAACAACTTCAATATAGCAGTTAACAACAGGTTTTCTAATAAATTCAATAAGCTCCGGTGGCCAGAAACAATTTTTTTGAAAATTTTTACAATTTCAGTATAACGGTTAACAACTTTTGTAACAGTATTAATAACTTCACTATAACAGTTAACAACAAGTTTTTCGGGAAATTTAATAATTGGTAGCCGGAGCTCCGGAGGCCAGAAACAATTTTTTTGAAAATTTTTACAACTTCAGTATAACGGTTAACAACTTTTGTAACGCTATTAACAACATTTTTTGAGAAATTCAAAAAGTAGCATTTTTACAACTTCAATAATGCTGTTAACAAGTTCCGTAACTCTATTAACAATTTAGGTATAGCATTTAACAACATGTTTTCTTAAAAATTCAAAAAAAATGACATTTTTACAAATTTAGCAACTACTTTTTTAAAAAAAAATTTGCAACTTCAGTATAACAGTTAACAACTTTTGTACTATTATTAACAACTTCAGTATAGCAGTTAACAACAAATTTTTCAAAAAATTCAAAAAGTAGCATTTTTACAACTTCAATAATTGTTAGATTTAAGGTTTTGATTATAACAATTTAAGTAAGTTCTGGTTTGGTATGTTGATCGATCACCTGATCGATCAAAGGTTAATCGATCTTATGTCAGATAAATTGGTTGCTAGTAAGTTAGCAGTAGGTTTGATCGATAAACTAATAGATAATTCAAATTTTATGAGTTGATCGATCAATTGATCGATCATCGTTGACATTAAGTTATATAAAAGCTTGTAGAAAATTATCAATCAACTAATTGATAATCAAAGTTCAATCAGCAGTTAGAAAATCTGTGCATTTCTGGTAAGCTTTTATCGATCATATGATCGATCAACGTGTTATCGATGAAAGCACAGATAAATGGTAAAGTCTTCGTACTCACTTAGTATTCTGGATAATTCACCATTTATCAATCACTTTATCGATTAATACTTAATTGATAACCTGTTCTGACATTGTTTAATAACTTACTGGTTTATCGATAGTTTTTACTCTGTCCAGGTATGTTGTCAGGATCCTTAATCGATCAATTGATCGATCAGTGGTTTATCGATCAAATGATCGAGGTTTATCAATCAATTGATCGATCATCACTGTGTCACTGTACTAAACTGTTTTAAGTCATTTTTGGATCACCTGATCGATCATTGAGTTATCGATCAAATGATCGATCATCCAAACTTCTGAAACTTCTATTTTCGTAAAACGTGATCGATCAAGCTATTTCCCTAACCTTTTTTGAGCTAAGTTTTCAACGATATTTTATTGATCACTTAATCGATTAATCCTTAATCGATCAAATATTCTAACATCATATATTCTGTGATTTCAATGTGAAATTCTTTTCTAGACTTTTTATCGATCAGTTTATCTATTATTCATTTATCGATAAAGTATTCGATCAATGATGCTCAAAATCTATTTCCCTCATACTTAGCGTTATCAATAATATGATCGATCAAACAGTTTTCGATCACTTGTTCGATCAATATACCAGTTCATTTCATAAGAAACTTTTCACGATGATTTCAAAATCTTTTATCCTTTTTATCTTTAAGCTTTTCTCAGCCTTCCTGTTAGTCTTAATTCTCTATTGAAAGGATTCAAAGGCATAGATGAATTTAGAGTTTTATTCTTGCATAATCTCTTCAGAAGTCACCGTATTCTTTTCTCATCGTTTATCGATCATTTATTCAATCATCTATTGATCCATAAGCTCATCAATAAATGTACGTATATGTGACTAAAGTTTTCTCTGTATTTACTCGAAAACTTGATCGATCAACTACTTATCGATCAAGACATCAATCAAGTATGATCAATTCATATTTAAAGTACTTTATGTTTGATTCATTGCTTTTCTAATTAGTATATAAATATCAATGATCATTATTTGTTCAATTACCTTTACAAGTTTCCTTTTGAAAGAGGACTAACTTGTTTCGAGTATTGTTATAGATTATAAAGCGAGCTCAACGGTTACTTAGTAGCCTGTAACCTACCATATCAGAAACATTAATGACAAACTGCTGTTGTAACTGCCAAATGCACGCAACCGAGTTTTCCAACAGCTAGAAGTTCTCCAGCCTAACGATTAATTAAACATCTCTAACTATAAAAGGCGCGAAGAGCATTGAATGAAGTATTGACTACGTGAGTTACCCTCTGCTAGAACATTTACTATTGCATTCAATACTCTGTTTTCTCAATGAGCTTCAGTGTTTATTACTCATTTACTTTGTAAGAGAGTTTGATATACTTTTTACCTATTTTCTGAGAGGAACTCAAGAGTGTGGACTCTTGAGAGGGATTGTAACCTTACGGGTAGTAAGGGGGAGTAATTGAGAAAATCAATTACTATATTTAGGTGCTAGGAGCTCGTTTAATCTTGGATCATAGTGGAAATCTCAGAGGTATTCTGAGGACTGGATATAGGTCAAGTGGTGGAGACTGAACCAGTATAAATCTTGTGTCTTCACTCTACGGTGAAATCCTCCTAACTCAACTTTCTCTGTTTTATTTACAGCACTGTTTCATTACGTTAAAATTTTTATAACTCACCCAATTCACCCTCCCTCTTGGGTGAAGTTGCCACTAACAGTAATGTCGTTAACAAGTTCTGTAACTCTATTAACAATTTCAGTATAGCATTTAACAACAAGTTCTCGTAAAAATTCAAAAAAATGGCATTTTTATAACGTTAACAACTACTTTTTTTTAAAGAAAATTTTTATAACTTCAATATAACGGTTAACAACTTTTATAACGCCATTAACAACTTCAATATAGCAGTTAATAACAAGTTTTTCAGGAAATCCAAGAAGTAGCATTTTTACAACTTTTGTAATGTTGTTAACAAACTCAAAAACCTGTTGTTAACAGCTATACTAAAGTTGTTAATAGCATTACAAAAGTTGTTAGCCATTATATTGAAGTTGTAAAAATTTTCAAAAAAATTGTTTCCGGTTGCCGGAGCTCCAATGACCAATTGTTAAATTTTCTGAAAAACCTGTTGTTAATTGTTATACTGAAGTTGTAAAAATTTTTAAAAAATTGTTTCCGGCCGCCGGAGCTTGTTGAATTTCCCAGAAAATCTATTGTTAACTACTATATTGAAGTTGTTAGTAACGTTAAAAAAGTTGTTAGCTGTTATATTGAAGTTGTAAAAATTTTCAAAAAAAATTGTTTCTGACCGTCGGAGTTCCGGTAACCAATTGTCGGCCGGTCCCCGAAGCTCCGGTGACTGACCGGTCAGTGGGGTTTTTGGTATCTTAAAAACAATAAATAAAATGAAGGGCATTATGGTTATTTCAGCAAACTTAAAAATGCCAAATTAGTCTCTTAAGACTAAATTAAGATTTCTCAAATTTAGCAGATTTTTTTGGTATTATGAAGTTTATGTGTCATTTTTCTGTCTTTTTTTTTTTTTTTTGGGGCCACGAATTTCTTTTCGGTAAACGAAGAGTGGACGAACGAGAAAGGAGTGAGGATGGAATGGAGTGATGAGCGAAAATAAAAGGTGGTGGTTCAGGCCAAGAATAGAGTTATAAAATGAGGTCATATAATTGATCGACACTCAAATGTGAACGATTGATTAAATTACTTATGTCTAATAACACTTCTTCTCCTTTAATTTAATTAACTAATTTAAGTAAATTAAAAATATTAATTAAATTAGTCAAGATAATATATTTTTTTAAAACACTCTAAACTTTTTCATTAATTCTTTTCCTCTTTCTCCTACTTTGATTATTGTTGGGAAAATATAATTAATTTAAAAAAATTAATAAATATGTAAAATAGGCCTTACATACAAGATCAATATTAACTCTCCAATTAAGTTTATATTAAGGATCAAAGGAATAACAAATACTACTTCTGGTTCTTAATAAAAAGCTAGTTAGATATTCAATTTAGTTTTAAATATAAGATCTCAATCTATTTTGTCTCTAACATTTATTCATTTTATCCTCAAATAATTATTATAATAACTATATATATTAAGAGTAGTTTTAATACATATGAGTAATAATAGTATTTTAAGAAAGACAATCCATTGATTAGTAACAATTAACTTAATTTTTTTTAATATCAATAAATTAGTTATTTAACTATTATATTAAAAACGTAAAGCAGTATTAGGTTTTAAGGTTATGAGGTGGAAAAAAGGCCGATATGACCCAAAAGCCCTGTTTCTTTTATACTTGACAATTTTCAAAAATCGATCAGCCTTAACGATCAAGGCTTAGGGTTAGGTTCCTAAGCAACAATTTTTTTTTTTAATTTTCTTGAACAACTACCAAATTCAATAATTTGGGATGCAAATGGTCACAGTTTTAGTGATATCTTTTAGTTGAAAATTGAAGAACTCCTATTGAAATTGAACTGGTTTGTAACCATGAGTTTTCTAAAGAGATCGAGCGAGAAAGATAAGTGGTCAAACGAGTCTGTGTAGAGATATGAGTAGGTCAGAGTTAGAGTTTGAATTTGAACATGAGAAGCAGAATGAGTCATTCGATTAGAACGTAGGCAGGTAGTAAGTTAGGGCTAGGAATTGATAATGAAGTTAAGGGAAAAAAACAAATTACTTAAAACAAAAGGGATAACTAATTTGCACGTCTTTATAATTTTAACTAATTTTTAATCAGACCTTTATAATTTGTTTCTTTTTTATCAGGTTTTTATACTTTGACTTGTTTTTTATTTAAGTCATTGTAATTTTTTAGTAGGTCCTTGTATTTTTTTTAAATTTATCTAATAATTTAAATTAAATTAATTAGATAAATAATATTTAAACATAAAATATTAATAAAAATTTAAATTAATTTTTATATAATGCTAAAATAATTAAATAATTAATATTGATAATTAAATCAAATAATTAATTATAAATTAATTTCAGTTATATTATGTTTTTAGAAAATCATATCAGCATAATTCAAATTTTATAATTATTAAAAATAAGTAAAAATTATAATTATAAAATAAATATAAATATACGATTAGTTTATAAATTTTAAAAAGAAATATTAAAATAAATTATTATAAAACATTATTAAAATTTATAGAATAAGGAATAAAAAATATGATAAAAATTATGTGAAACTATAAAGACTTAAATGCTTGATAGGAAGGGAAAAAAACTACAAAAATTTAAATAAAAATAAATGAAAGTATAAGAACCTAATGAAAAAAAAAAAGAACTATAAAAATGTGATTAAAAATTGGTTGTACCTTTTTTCCCTGTCATTTCATAAGCCCAACTCTATCAAACATATTGGAAAATGGGACGGCCCGTATTGTAACATCCCACCATATACTTCATATAATTAACAAAGATACTTCATAAATAGTCCATAAGTATTTTTAGTATCTAAACCAACTAAAAAAAGTATGCGTATCTCTAAAACAACCATGCATGTCATAGTTTCAAAATAAATTCTTAAAATATTTTAAAAATATAAAATGGTGCAGTGTTAGGGTCATGACAAATAAAAATAACATAACATGTGCTAATGGAATACCAAAAGAGTCTCTGAGGCTCACCCCATTGGTGTCTTCCCTTGCTTCCTACTAAATTCATCACCTGAAAATGTTAATGGAAGGGATATGATCAAACGTCTCAGCAACAACTGAAATTCCCAACATATACAAGCAAAACACTAATATAATATCCAAATGATTTTTTTTTTATGTATACTCACATGAATATTAAATACAAAAAAAAATGATCATCATTAAGTCAATATCATAATCAATTCATATTCATTTACAACATGAAATTTCACAACAATAAATGCATTATGCAGCCTCCATTATATCACTATCCATCCTTATTCCGTTGACTTGTAGCCATAGGCTAACTTATAGTCTGACCGAAACTAATCCATGTCACTGGATTTGTCCCAAGCTCACCAGTACTTGAGGTATACCCTGCCAAAAGTATAGAGTTCAAGCTCAAACTATGGCTCCCCTCCTTAAAGAGTGCAACTAAGGAGGTATCACATGTCCCACAACTCCAATGCAATCCCGTTCAAAGGAAAACATGAAAGAATAAGCCGTGACAAGTGCCATCAACTGTGTACCGAGTGATGGCATACCACGTGATAATTAAATAACATATCTATCTCCATCTAATCTCAGCCCATCACAAAATGCATATGCCATGACAAGTAATGATGTAACAGAGTATTTCAACCAATATACTATTTCTTTGGCAAAAAAAAAAACCAATATACTATTTATTCCACAACAAAAAATAGAAATGTACATAAATAATAGAACTCCATTTATTTGGAAAACTCAATATTATAAACATATATATATGCATTTAATACTCAAATAATTAATTTGCAAGATATCAAACGACAATAACAATCCACAAACAGTTAATATGTATATAAAAAAAATTTCAGAGCTACCTTCTACTCTTCAGCTTATCAGCTAATCACACAAAGTCACTCCAAAGCTCTCAAAAAGAGTCTACAAGATCACAATTACAAATAACTATTAATATAAGACCTGAAACTATCCTGGTGCCACTCTAAAATCCTAAAACTGCCCTCTAAACTAATATTATATAAACTTATTTTAACTCTCACCTTCAGCCATAAACCACCTTAAATAAAAATATTGTTGTTATTATTATTTTTATTTGCCTTACGGGAGACAAAGTATATGAACTTGACAGTTACTGTAGCATAAATATAGTTATAAAAAAGGGTAGCTGTTAATTACGCATAAAGAGGAAAAAGTTGCTGCCACAATGTATATTATATATATATATATATATATATATATATTTTTAACAGTTTAGTGTTGAGGTTGAAAACGTGGGGCTTTGATGATACATATATATATATATATATATATACCCTTATATATTATATATGTCTTCTACTCACCCAAGAAAGGACGAAACTGGGCGGTGTGAAAGTAATTAAAGAAAGCATCTCAATCACAAGGAAAAGGACAAGGATGGGAACAAGGACGTGGGGCTCTTGTAGAATTCACACAAATCAATAGTACTTGACAGACACACCAACCACTATGGCTAAAAAGGATGGACAAGAAAATAAAATAAATGAAGGCAGTCATATCTACAGTTGAAGTGACCCAGAACAGTGAAAAGTATTTAGGAATGGAAGAAGAAAAAGCAGAACCAATCGTGAATGTGAAGATAAGTGTCAGAAAAATAAAGGCGTAAGCATACGGAACGAACCGGAAAACTGAAGGGGAGAAAAGGATGCTTCTGAGACGCCGCGAACAGTGTGAGGGGTAAGGAAAAAGAGGACATATATAGAGGTGTTTAATATGTCCTGTACTGATCGTTCCGTCCTAGTACCGGGACAAAAAAAAATTTAGAGACGAAACACTAATCAGGACAGGACAGGATGCGGGACAGAATCATCCCGTTCCAGGATTTTTTTAAAAAAATTATTTATTAATAATTATTATTAGATTATTCAATTTACTTATTAATAATAATTTTTATTTTTATGGTGATTTTTAGCTCTTAAATTATAGTATTATTTCAACAAAATATCCTTCCTTAATAAAACAATTCATAAAGTCATTATATAGTGTTTCTTTTACGGTATTTTTTTACAGTATTGTTTTTATACTTTTTTTATACTATATAATTAAACTTTCTACATAATATTTTTTTACAATATTTTTATCTTTAGAAGCTCAATAAAAAATAAACATTATAACATAAAAAAATTTATATGAAAAATTATAGTATTTTTTTTTTAAAAAAAGGAGAAATGGGATGTCCCGATCCCGTCGAGACGAGACACTAGACAAAATGCCTGTCCCGTCCCTGTTCACCGGGACGGGATCAGGACGGGTCTATCCCGGTCTCGTGAACACCCCTAGATATATATATATATATATATATGTATAAGGAGAGAGTTAGGGTTAGGTTTTTTTTTATATAAAAAAATAATATAATAGCCTCCTTTAAAAAAAAAAGTAATAGTAATAACACATTTTTTTTGTGTATATATAAATCTAAAACAATTATTTTGTGAAAGCATTCCCCCTTCACAATTTCTTTTTAATAATTTTCTTTCTTGCGATCTTACTAGTTACAATAATTTTTTTTAACACCATTCTTAAATCATTTTACTCTTTAATTATAAATCCTAAACCATAATTAACACAAAATCCCAAAGTAAAATAAGGATGTTACACGTATGGGATTCCCAGCCTAACTCGTGGTTCATTTGCTGTTCCCAGATCTCTTTCACTAGTCACCTCCCTCACTCTGTGTCTCAATGCTTATCATGTCATATTATCTATTTTTCATCTTAATATTTCATAAAAAATATGTTATCAATTATGAATTTTATTTTCAGGATAATAAATCATAATATAGCTCTTCTAGAGCTTTATTTTTCATCTTTTGTGCACTCATAGAGGGTCGAGCACCACTGACTCTTCTGAAGCCTTTTTCAAAAGGAATATGAGATATAAGAAATGACATGAATATTAAAGATAATAAATTCCATTCAACATGATTCACACTTGTATTCTAACAATCTTCCTCTCAAGTGTGAGTTATATAAACATCCTTTTCTCATCTACGTATTTCAAATAGAGTAAATAGCATTTAATAAGCTAATAACGTATCTTTAACTTAAAAATTTGAGTGCTTTTTGATTCAGATATAGTCATGAATTTTAATCTAATTGAGCTATCACCTTAAGACTCTTTGATGAACAAACGTTCTTATATATATATATATATATTGTCATAATTTTCATTATTGATTCCTTTTCTATCCACAAAGAATGGGGGGAACTACATTAGTTATTGAACAACTATATCAATTTTGTTACCAGTTCTTTAAGAACTATATCAACATTTTATTATTAGTTCTTTTGGAGCTATATCAATTTTTTTTATTACCTATAATTCTTCAAAAAATACTATATATAGTTCTTCACGAATTAACATATATTGTTATTTCACCATATGATATACATCACTTCTTGTTATGTTTTTTCAAAATACGAAGTATTTTTTTTTCACAACATATATATTTTCTCAATATTTCATTATTTAAAAACATTACTTTTTTTTAATGTATTTTGTAACACTTCAAATCTTATTCATAAATTTATAAATCCAATGGAAATTTGAAAAAATCTATAAAGACTAAAATCAAGCTACATAGTTATAAAAATTTGAATCATAAACCTTCAAGGCTATTTATAAGTCATTAGTTTTCAAGACTCTATATAGTAAATATATATTTCAAAGATCATTTATGTCGCTCTTTGAATCATAAGCTTTCAGGGCTTTAAAAACATCATAGGTTATTCTTTTCATGTTATTCAATAACATGAGTGTAATGGCTATTGGTTATTTAGTAATAAAAAAATTATAATATTAATAAATATCAAATTGAATGTCAAGAATATATAAGAATAAGATAAGAATAAAATTTAAACTTTAAATTAATTAAATGTAATATGAAATAAAGAGAAAAGATAAATTATTGTACCAACACATCCTTCACTATATGGTCATTAGTTTTCTGGGCTACAATATTTATAATTCTAATTGTCATAATTTTTCTTTTATAAACAAACTATATAATGATCCTCCTCAGAATTAAAACTATATGGCTTCAGGCTGTTTAATAAAAAAAATTAAAGATACATGGCATCTAACCATTTAATTTTAAAATAAAAAAAATCAAAGATATAGAGCTTCTGGCCATAAAATAGAAATATGAAGTTATATGGCTTCTAGCCGATTAATAAAATAACAAAAAAATCAAATATATATGACTTCTGGTCATAAGATAGAAAACCAAAGTGATATGGCTGCGAGCCATTTAATAAGATATAAAAAAATTAAATATATATATATAGCTTCTGGCCATAAAATAGAAAATTCAAGTTATATGGCTTCTAGCCATTTACTGAGATAACAAAAAATCAAACATATACGATGTCTGGCCATAAGATAGAAAACGAAAGTTATATGGCTACTAACCATTTAATAAGATAAAAAATTATATATATATATATATATATATGGCTTCTGACCATAATAGAAAATCTAAATTATATGGCTTCTAGCCATTTAATAAGATAAAAAAAAATCAAATATACATGGCTTCTGGTCATAAGATAAAAAATCAAAGTTATATGGTAACTAGCCATTTAATAAGATAAAAAAATCAAATATATATGACTTCTAGCCATAAGATGAAAAATTATACCTAAATGACTTCTAGTTATTTAATAAGATAAATCAAATATATATGGCTTCGAGTCATTTAATAAATAGAGAATTAAAATATATATATATATATATGGCTTCTAGCTATAAGATAAAAAAATTAAAGTTGTATGGCTTCTGGTTATAATATAAAAAATCAAAACCATATGACTTCTAGCCATTTAACTTGAAAAGAATGGAAAATCATAATTATAGGCTTCTGACCATTTAATCTCAATGAGATAAAAACTTAGAATTATATGGCTTCTGACCATTTAACTTTAGATGGTAACTCTTTAAGGATATTGCTAATATCCATTAGAACTTTGGGTTCCTTCGAAATAGTGACGCCAGGTCAATAAGAAATAGAGGAAAAAAAATCTTCTCACCATAATTAATTCAGAAAGCGTAATATCTATATCAAAATTAAATTGTAGCACTAAAATGTAAAGCAAAATCTTCAATCTTAGTTATGGAACCTAATGTATAAAATGACGGTAAAAGATCTTTCAATTTCATATAATGGCTTAGATTATCCTAGAAGATTGATTACAGATATGAATATTTTGAAACACCATGTATACAATATTCAAGATATTTTCATTTGAATAAAGCAAATGATACTTTAAGAAAAATCATAGAGTTGATACTCTAAAGTTATGCTGAGGATCAAAAATATATCATACGTACCTTGGTTAGAGTTTCGTGCTGATAACATGTTATAAATAAAAAAAAGAAATAGAAAAGAATCATACAAAGGAAGAGATGATCAAGAGAGAGTATTTCTCATTCCATTCAAAAGTGCTTAATACATTATACATGATCTCTATTTATAGGTCCCACTTTACACCTTTGATAGAATCTACATATTACATAATAATATGAGATAATTGTGGGATATAGAGATAATAAGAGATATTAGAGATTATAAGAGATATAAGAGATAATAAGAGATATATGAACATCCACAAAGATATTATTATATTCATAACAGAAAACACAATTATTAGTGACATTTGCTAAATGGTGCTAGACAAGGCGTTTTTAATTTAAGGAAAAAAAAGATAAAGAAATTCAGTCTATTAGAAGTTTATTTTTTTTAGAGTTAATATAATTTTTACTCCCTCAAATTTGCTATTATTTTTATAAGTTTTGGCCCCTCAAATTTTTTTCATTTAAAATATTGGTTTCTATGATTCAATAAAAAAATGAACCATTTTGTTCTTAGAGGGATCAAAACCTATGGTTTGAAATTTAAAAAACTAAAATTAAAATAAGAACAAATTTAAGAAAACAAAGATTATATTAGAGGAAAAATTGCAATGAGATCCTACCTACGAGAATTAAATGCAAAAAGATCTCTTAAAATCATTAAATTATTTTAAAGTCCTTAGGAACCTCATTGTAAGAGATTCTATTTATTTAATTACCAAATTACCCTTATTTTTTTTAAAATATGCATTGAAAACTGAAAAACAATCGTTAACAACTTAAAATATAACGATTAATAACTATCATAGCAGGTATTGACTCATACCTTAGCAGGAAGGAAAATCATTATAATTTTATTTGTTTTGCATAGAAGGATTCTGATCGATCTTTTCCCTTTCAGCGGTGTTTTGGTCTTCTTCTTCTTGTTATTTTCCCCATAACTACCCTTACAGCTCGCTGCCCATTGTCTCTGGGTGCCTTCCAAAGTTCAGTTCTTTTTTCTCCGGCGGGACCAACCTCGGTAGGTTAACTCAGTCTCTAACCTGATGCGCAATTTTTATTTATTTATTTGGAAAATGGTTTGCGTCCAACAAGTGTCTTTCATTACCATCAAATATTACAAGTTTGATGCAACAAGTGTTACTTCTTATAATTTTACCAAAAAAAAACAAGAAGAAAAGTGTTACTTCTCATAAACAAGTCTACAAATTTCTATGCCACAATTGTCTCCTGTCTAAGGCTTCTATTTCCATTCTTATACCTCGTTCCTATTTTTTCCCCTCCAATACTTCAAGTTGGAAGTAAAATTGTTGAGGGGGTTGGTTTTTGAATAAATTAAGTTTGCATTGAATTAATGTTGAAGATATTAAAGTGTCATTAGTTGGTTAATCACTTCTGGACTCTATAAATAGAAGTCTTAGCATATGATTTAGGTGTGAAGGATAGTTGAGTGACTTGAGTCCTTATCCAAAACGAGAGGTTAATATAAATCCTCACATTACGAAAAACAACTGTGTCCAGAACAACAACAAAGCTAAGATCTAGACAGGACATATCACAACAATAACTTTCCCACAAGCAAATAATGCCAAAGCTATATACATCACGTTTATGGCTATAACCTCTAGTGCCATGTAATTAAGGGTTTTTTGTTTTGCCTACTCTGAAATCATATATTTTTAGCAATATATGTTCTATTTTGACATCACGATGTACAATCTTTTTCAATTATAAGTAGCTAATTCTTCTAGAGAGATCTAAGACCGCACAATCTTAGAAGCAAATAAATTCCTTCAACCTATTTTTGATTATGATATGTTTTTATGTCTCATTGTTGTGGCCCAATCCCGATCTTTCTATAAAAAGGAAAGAAAAAGGAACCATTATCAAAATTTTAAGAAGTTAATTTTGAAAACTTTTTATAAAAGACGGTCTACAAAAACAGTATAGGATCTGAGAGTCAATTGAACGTGATGAAGGTGTAAGGCATCGCACAGCATCCGTTTATGAAAACAGTTACTCTAAGTTGACTATAAAAACAATATGGCCTTTTAAAAAAAATATTATAATTACTAAAGAAATAAAAATAAAAAGAAAAGCTTTTATTTACAAACAGAAGAAAAATGAAATGAAAAATAATTTATTTACAAAACTAAACTTGATCTAGGATAAAAATCTAGGGTCTATATACATTTTAGAGAGATTAAAACCCACGCAGTTCGGGAATAAAAATACATGTCACTTGATTGGTATTTCTTAGAAAAATATTTGTTTGATTTAATTAAAAAAAGATATCTTCTTGAGGGTTGCTAATTTTTTAAGTCAACAAAAACAATTTTTATTTTTATTTGGAAAAATATTTAGTTTTTGAAAGAAATTTTGGATTGCACTTTCCCATAATCTCCACAGAAGAATAATCATCCGAGCCTACAGTCACACAGCCCTAGAAAAAATTTTATTTTAAAAATATTTCATTTAAAAAAAACTTTGGATACACTTCTTGTAGAGACTCCTATAATCTCACACGGAAAAACAATTGTTTGAGTTTGCGGAAGTTCTAAAAACCTCACAAGGCTCTAGAAAACATTTTTATTTATTAATTTTGGTAAACAGATTTTTTTTCCAGTTCAATTAGTAAAACAATGTTTGTATCAAAGTTTAAGAAAAATGGCCAAAAGCAAGAAATGGTCAATGCACATGGCTCATAAACTGAGAGAATCTACATTCACAATAAAACAAAAAAGAGATGGGAAAGAGGTATAATATCCTAAATTAATTTTAGGATTTATAATTAAAAAAAAAACATAATAGAGTCAACTTTCCACCAATTGTCAGTGGAAAGTTGAAGGTTGAAAGTGGAAACGTGGAAAGGGAGCATGGAAATTTGAGACATTTGGATTAGAAAGAAGACTTTAGGGGGAGGAATGAAGACTTTGGGGGAGGAGGAGTTAATGCGTGAAGGAAAAAAGAATAGAGGAGCAAGTGAATGTTAGAGATAAAAGGGAGAGTGGACGCAAAACATGAGGCATATGCGGAGAGAAAGAGAGACTGAGAGAGGAGCAGAGAAGTTCTGGCATTTTGAAGAGTAATACAAGCTTTGGGAATAATTTAGGTACATGAAATTACTTCTTTTCATCAAACTTTCTTCATAAATATTTCCTATATATTTTAGGCTTCCTAATAACAGTATTACTATAGTGCTTAGAGAAAATTTTGAGACTTATATATGATATAAATATGGAGTTCTGGTAAAAGATGATCATAGAAATTTAGAGGTAAATGAGTTGTTAATTTTAATCGGTTAGATTTATCCATTTATTAGTTTTTAGTGCTTAAATTAATTTTTCCAGTTGAAAAATCTGTTATATATGATTTATATCATATTTTTACCTATTAAAATTAAGTTAAACAATTTATTTAGGTACTTTGACATATTATTGAGATTTTAATCAGTTTAGTTTTATTTATTGTATAATTGTAGGTTTTAAAATAATTATTTTAGCTAAAAATTTTATTATTTATGGAAATATATATTTATATATGATAGTTATGCCATTAAAGTTTTAATCAGATTATTTATTTATAAATATTTGAAGTATTACTAAATTTTTGATAGTTTGATTTTGAGGTTTAAACTTAAAATGAGATTTTTAGAATTTAGAACATAATATTTTATATTTAAAAATTTTGAAAAAAAATCCTTTTTATTAAGGTAATAATTTGGAAGTCGTAAATAATTATTTGGCTTGTTAGAAAATTTTAAGTTATTTTTAAAATACTTAATTTTGGGTTATGAGAGTTGCGAGAATTTAAAATAAAAATTAAATTAAATTAGAAATTTAAATAATATAGAGAAGTTTAATTAATTAATTAATTAGCTTATATTAATATGTGGTTATATTAATTGTGTAGATTAATTATTGGGTGAGCAAAGGATTGACCTTGTGGTAATCCTTTCTACTGCTTTGATGAGAGGTAACCACTTTCCACTTATTATATGTACTAATATGTTGTTTGTGAGTATTTTGCTATTTTAGAATAATGATGTTCTATTTAAACTTGAGTAGATATATTATATCTTTTGAGCTATGAAAATTGTCTTGTGACATTTTTGGAATTGTGATTGAGAAGTTTGGAAAAATATCTGATCTATTTCTTATTGATATATGTTTAGAAAAGATTGAGACATTTTTTTCGTTATATTATGAATGATTGGTTGTTATTTGGATTTTGGATTGAGTCCTATCCTACCACGTGGTAAGGCCGCTATTGGTGCACATTAGTTGGCTTCCTTCTTCGTCTCCAAAGTAAGGAATAGACCTTTGTGGCTTCTTATTCGTCCCCCAAAGTGTGGGATAGGTTATAATAAGGGATTGACCTTTGTAACTTTTTATTCGTCCCCCAAAAGATGAGATAGGCCTATATGTCGGATCCCATATAGTGAGAAATAGACTTATATGGCTTGTGTGTTAGCCCCTGTAATGAGGGTTTGGATGATTGAGATTATTTGAATATACATGTTGGGATTTTCATTGATATATATATTGAGATTTAATAATTGTCCCATTTGACACCTTACGAACACATGTTAGTATGTATGATGAGTTGGAAAGTTGGTTACTGAGACATTTGTCTCACCCCATGGTCTTTACTATCTTTAGGTGATAGTTGGTGACCCATCAGGGAAGGCTCCGAAGGCATAGTATACTGTTATAGCTTGTATAGCCTCTCTACTTTTGTTCTATGTGCCGACTTGTTATATATTATTACATAGGGCTCATCTACTCTATTGTTGTAAACTAATACTTTTAATTACTACTATCTGGTATGATAGGGCCGCTAGAAGGTCAGAGACATCTCAGACTCTGCACGTGACAGTCTTTTGAAAGTGTTGACTTTTGACTAATGGGCTTTATAGCTTGTATTAAAAAGAATTTATCAGTTCGTATGTTGAAAAGTATAAGTTTGTTTTGGACTAATGGTTGAATGATATTTCTAGACTTTGGAAGTCCAAAGCCTAAGTTAACAATTGATGTTGCTCGTATTATAAGTTTATTTCTTTTAATCATGATAGCGATTTTAAAATTTTAAGGTTTCTTCTTTTCTATCATGGTTAATCTTTCGAATAAAATGTTTGATTTAATCTAAATGGATTTTAAAAGAACGATCGTCACAAGAGGCATATGTCTGTAGAAATAATGTGCATAGTGAGGAAGTACGTACATTTGAAACTTACAGGGAAAGTCAAATAATTAAATGCAATAAATAAAAAAAATATTATATGTCATAAAAGAAGAGTTTCCCATTCCTTAGCCGGAAAGATATGTGGCCATGAAATAGGGATTAAGTGAAAAAGAATTGACTATGTGGTAGAGTCGTGAAAACACCTGTTTCTTCCATCATTTTACGGTTTTTTCTTCTGCAGTACCTCGACGTGACATGAGCGTGAAAGGAATTCAAAAATCTGTTTTCTTTTTATAAGGGCTAACAAGATAAATCACATGTTATTGGAAGAAAATGAGAATAGGCGGAAGGATGTACCTCTGAGTCTTGCATCATGAAAAGAATCAAGTAAAAGAGCCAAGTGAAAAATAAGGAACAAATTTTTCCTCTTGCCTCTTTTTTGCTCACGAATTTTTTGCGTGTCTTACTCTGACATTTTCTTTTCTATTTATAAGCCCCAACTAGAGTATTTTTAATTTTCTTTTAATTTTTTCCCCTCCATTCTGATAACAACACTTCCCATTTAAGCACTAAATCATCATTAAATTGTGATTTTTTATTTTCATTTTCATTTTTAAAATTTTTCACATACCAAAAGATATTTCCAAATTGAGAAGCAAATCATCTTAAATAAGGGATTTTGATTTTGATTTTTTTAGATTTTCTTATTTCCTTTTTAAAAGAGTCCACCCCATATTTTCTAATTTGGAGGTCGATTAACTTTTAATTCTCATATTTTATTTTACTGTCATTTATTGTAGAGAGGATATTTTTATTTTCGTTTATTTTTTTTGGATTTGCCACTTGTGGCCTTTTAAACTTGGCCTCCAATAAAGAATCAAAGAGGATTTTTTTATTGTTTTTTATGTTTTATGTTTTTTAGTGGGTCCAAACAAAATAGGGTTGTTTACACTCACTATGAATATACTTGACAACAACACAACATGCCCTAAATGAAAAAAAGATTTTTCCTATCAGTTGAAGAGCAATTTATTGGAATCTTAGGATTCAAAGTTCCCATCTATGCTCCAATAAATTTTGTGACATTCAAATAGTTAAGTTTATGCCAAACAATAACGTCTTGTTAAATGGATGCACAGAGAGTGGCAGTTTCAGTCATTGTGGTGACACTATCCTCACTCCAATTTAATTTAATATTTTCATTATAGCATCTTGGTTATTACATTTACAGGTGCTTCAAATAAATAGCACATAAACCCCGTGAGCAAAAGCATATGGGATATTCAATTTGGCCAAATCAATGTCTCACTCTTCTTAAGGCCTCGCTTGAACTAACTTTCTCTAATGTGCATCCAAAATTCCAAACTTTTAAGATCAATCTTATAGTTATCACACTACCAAAAAAAAAAAACAAGGCATTAGTGACGGAATTTAGTAACAGAATCTTATTTTGTCACTAATCCATGACAAATTCTATCACTAAAATAAGTGACGGAATTTAGTGAAGGAATTTAGTAGCAGAATTTTTTTATCACTAAATTAGTGATAGATTAGTGACGAATTTTATTCCGTCACTAAACTTGATCACTAATCCATCACTGATTCTGTTGTAAGAAGATTAGTGACGGAATTTTTCTGTCAATAATTTTCGTTACTAATCCATCTGTAACTCCCCGAACAAAAATTTTATGATGAAATTAGTGACAAAAAAATTCTATCACTAATTTTCCTTACTATTCCGTCACTAATCCGTCACAAAAAATTACAATATAAATATATAACAATTATTTTTTAATATTGATTATTAAGATAAAATATAATATATGAAATTTTTTCAATAATATATTATATAGATAAAAATAGAAATATTATAAATAAATATAATAAATATAATATAATTATTAGTTTATTTAATATTTGAATAAAAATATTAATGATTAATTATTTTTTAGTAAAATAAAAAATTAAATTGAAATAAATAATAATATATTAAATTATATATATTTGTATTTGTAATTATAAATATTATATTCATTTATTTTTGCATAAAAATTTTACAGATGTTTCTCAGCTCAGTTGGCAACGGAATAGTGATGGTGATGATGTGGCGGTTGTAAGGTGGTATTTTAAATTTACAGGATAAAAAAATTTGCAGCAAAATTTTCTTTACAAATCCGTCATTATTTTGTGATAGAATTTTTATGAGATATTCGTCTCTAATTAGTGACGGATTAGTGATAGAAATTTTTTGTTACTAATTTTCGTCACTTATCCGTTAACAATCCATCGCTAATTAGAGATGGAATTTTGAATTCCGTCACTAAATAATTAGTAATGGTAGAATTAAAGACTGAAATTTTTTTTTGCTAATTCTGTTGCTAACTAAATTCCGTCACTAATCCATTACTAATTTTAATTAACAATGAAAATTCTATCACTAAATTCCGTCGCTAATTTACACTTTTTTTTTTTCGTAGTGCGATCAGTTCAAAATATCTTATCTTTATTGCTTTTACTTTTAATGCCCTTCATCTTTAAATCCTTAATTTAGCTCCCTATGATTCAAATCCATCTTTATGTTCAAATACATTAACCTTCCGAAGCTTCAAAGATCTTAGGAATTAGAGGCAATGGCTATAGGACAAGGTGGGTATGTGGAGGACATTACCACCACCATTCTAAGATAGAATTATTGTTAATTATAAAACATGTCGTTGAGGGACCGAGAGAAAGAGAGAAGCATTCGCTCCTAAACTTCCATCTATTTTTATTGTCACGTGGGGACGCCAATATAAGAAAACCAAATAAAAGACAAATTCACCTTTAAATCTTCCATCCACTTCCACATGTGTGGGGACGCCAACTTGCACTAGATATTTCTACGAAACTATTGCCTTCGATTTTATTTTCTTATAAAGCTTAATTATAGTCTTTCATTATTAGTCTTCCATTCCATCCCTCACATTCCAATTTTGTCCCTCTTCGATCTCTCCATTTTCCCTTATCTTCTGCTTCCTCTTCTAGCCTAGCCGTGCCTATATCCTCCACATATTTCACTATATCTAAATCCATTGTTCCATATCATTCTCATCGTCCATTTCAATATAATCTCCACTAGAAATCCCTCCTTGATCTCCAGATTCATCCCGGTTTGGTCGCGTGGGTTGTAACTCCGTGGCTGTCTCAAGGAGTTTAGAGCGTGATGATCATCTTCTTCTTCAAGGTGCATCCATGGCCGAGCAAGCTAAGAGGATTTGTGGAGCTTTAACTTAATCGTCCTTTCCTTCCATGAGAGGCCTGAGATCAGCGTGATGATCATCTTCTTCTTCTAGGTGCATCCATCCGTGGCAGTGATTTTATATGGCTCGGTAAGTCTCTTAACTGATCCAGTTTTGATTCTCAATTCGACTTGTATTTTTCCTCTCTTGGGTTGAACAGGGGATTTTTACAAGTTGTGTTTGTTGTGTATTTATTAATTAAATACATATTTCAAGATTTGCAGATTTAATTTTGTTTGTGAATTGGTGGAAGCATTTTTTTTTTTTTATGTATTGCTTGGACGAAGTCCTATCTTGTTGTGAATCTAATTGCGCGGACTTGTAAGACATGATTATGCCTAGTAATTACCATCAAAATGGCTTTTCAGGAAAAGATACTCCGATTGGCTAGGCTTCCTAAGATATGATAATCCAATGGAACCTAATTAGCCACATATTAATTAGATACACTATAAGTGCTAATTAATTAACTAGATTCATACGCTATATGGTTATGGGAGTCTCTAGATGCTAAAAACAAAAAGGCTGTATCAAATTTAAAACCATTTTATAGGCTGGTTGAATGACAGGATTTCAAAGTCCCTTTCTCCCGTCCTTTAATTAATTACCCCCAAATAGCAGAAAAGTGAGCTCCATTTTAATTTTGGAAGCGTTGTTAAGGCCTAGAAGAAGAAGTTCAAATAAGGTTGTCTCTGTATGCTTACTAAAAAAAAGAGCACTCTTCTCTTAAAGAGAAGACAAAGAGAATATCCATTACGCTGCTCAAACTCAAAATGAACTACAATGCTGGGTATAAAGGCGAAAGTGTGATGAGTGTGTCGCGTGTAAAACAATAAGGCATACATTAAAGAATCAGAATCCTAAAGCATTGGGCTGAGAATTGACACTAATGGGCTAGGCTTTGATTCTAACATCTCTCCCCCTACCCAAAATAACTGGAAGATCTAGGCAAACTTCTTATGTTTTTTTGGTGAATAAGGAAGATCTAGGCAAACTTTGGAAAAATGAGATCCTAACTTTGGCACCATTCGTGGGCATTATTCATGAGACCCAGAGCGACCATTCCGAAAAACCCACAAGCTTTAGGACCGATGACTTTTAGGATCCTCTTGATCTTATCACCTTTCTCAGGCCCACCCCTCGTTGCCACGCTCGCGTCCAGAAGCTTGGCAAGGTGAAGAGCAGAAACCTTCTCTTCAAGATGCTCAGGCAAATCATAAACCTTGTTCTCGTACTTGCCTGTCCCCCTCTCGTTCCACAACTCAAGCATAGCAACCAGATGGCTTGTACAAGACCAAGACCGCATCAAATCAGGATATCCCGTGTTGCTCAACACGATGATGCTTGAGTTGGTCTCAGGAATGAACCACTTGTCAGTTTCAAGGTTGACGATGGTGCGCTTCATTCCAGAGAAGCATTGCTCCACTCCAGCATATATGTTGCTGTGAAGGTCCAATATTGGATCCATGTTGTAAATAATGGCGTTGTTCTTCATCTTCTTCACGTATTTAACCACATCCATATTTCCCCGTCTGATATTGGTCACGAATATGTCTGCCTCAGGATCAACATCGTCGAGGGTCTTAACTTCGAAACGTCCCAAGCCAGCTCGAACGGCGTGGTTGGAATCATCCGTATACACAACGACGTTAGCTCCAGCCAGCCTAAGTGCGATAGCACATCCCTTGCTAGCATCATCATATCCACACACAACTGCTCTTTTCCCAGGAATCGCCATGTTGGTGGCTCTCTTTATCCCATCAAGAACAGCGTAGCGGCAACCGTACAAGTTAATGAACTGTTAACACAAACGTAGAATACGTTAGATATAGAAAACGAGACCCGAAATGACCAACTTCCTATTCAACAGCCAGTATAGGGTTTTATTATTTTGTCTTTCCACGTGGGAATTAGAGGTATTATCTTTCTAGATGATACCCAAAACTCAGGTAAAACCGTAAAAATAAAAAGGTTCAGGCTCATGATTAGATTTGAAGAATTGACTCTAAAGTTAACGAATTTAAAATCTGAAATAGCAAATGAACTATATATGGATCGAGAGGTCGTTCCGCCACTTGTCCGGTCACTGATATTAATTACCTCGCTCATTGTAACAGAGTTGTTGACATTAATGGCAGGGAACAGGAGTCTTCCATTAGCTTGCATCTGGTAAAGCCGCTCAGCAGCGTCGGCTGTCTCCACAGAGACGCCAACGAGTCTCTCCTTCATCTTGTGGTACCTCATGGGATCAACCTTCAACCCATCCCCAATCATACTGAGAACAATCCGCAATTCAGCATCATCGGTAGAGGACGGATCTGGAAACTCACCAGTCTTCTCATATATCTCCTCAGCTTTCACACCCTCACTGATCAAGAAGGTGGCGTCGCCGCCATCACCAATTATCATATCGAGAACACCGCCATGACCCCAGTCAAGCGCACGACTGATGCACAGCCAGTACTCCTCACGTGTCTCCCCCTTGGAGACAGAGGAGCTGTCACTTGCGATGGTGGAGGCAGCGTGATCCTGAGTGGAGAAGGTCTCGCCGGAGCAACAGCGAACTTTGGCTCCGAGACTATTTAGATTTTCGACGACGACCCTCGTATGACGACCCATCTTGCGGAAATCGGTGATTCTGGCGCCTTTGAAAGGCTGGGAAGGGCCGAACTCGGCACGGGAAGCCATGAGACCGGGCATTTCGACCTCAGCGTGCTCGATCTGAGAGAGGTCCCTGACCTTGTACTCACGGTGGCCAGTGGTTTTCTCGGCATCCAAGACCATGACGGCAAGAGTCTGTGCGGAGTGGAAGAAAGTGGGGTAGGCCTCGAAAAGCAAAGCAGAAAATCGTGGTTCGAAATCACAAGTCGATTATTTTGGGATAGGCATGTGTTTATATAGTGTTTCGTTGGAGGGAAGGTTCCAAAGTCCCCCCCCCCTCTGCAGGGAAGGTTCCAAAGTACCCTCCCTTTTTTTGGGAGGACCCAACAAAGTCAACTTGCGTGCGAAGCCTACACCTATTTCCAATATTCCTTTTTAACTAGGGAAAATTACACTCAGGTCCCACAGAACACAATTAATATCAAAAAGGTCCCTCGAAATCGCAAAATGATTCTGAAGTCCCTAGGGACCTGTGTGTAATTAATTCTATTTGTAAAATTACGCAGTTACTCCTGTTAATTTGAACCTATTTACAATCTCAACAGTGGCTGTTAACAATCCGAGAAGAGGTGATTAACAACCTCAACAACGCCCCTGGTATTCCACAGAGTGAGTTGTCATGAGCACTGCTGAGGTTGTCAATCACGTCTTCTCGGGTTGTTAACAGCACTGTTGAGATTGTAAATAAAATTAGAACCTATTTACAACATCAACAGTGGCTGTTAACAACCCGAGAAGAGGTGGTTAACAACCTCAACAACGCCCCTGGCATTCCACAGAGTGAGTTGTCATGAGCACTGTCGAGGTTGTCAATCACGTCTTCTCGGGTTGTTAACAGCCACTGTTGAGATTGTAAACGAATTGTTGCAATAAAATTAACAGGGGTAAGTAGGTAATTTCACAATTAGAATTAATTACACACAGGTCCCTGGGGACTTCAGAATCATTTCGCGATTTCGAGGGACCTTCTTGATATTAATTGTACTCTGTGGGACCTGAGTGTAATTTTTCCTTTTAACTATAAAAGATAATATTATTTTCTCTAGGTCTTTCTCCTTAACTTCCCCCTCTTTTTGTTTTTATCTTCAATGATTCATGGAAGGATCTAGAATTGAGCGAAGGAAAAAGGGTTGTTGTTTTCGGTTGGTTGTGGACAAAAGGCCGTCATGTGTGAAAAAGAAATGAACAAATCAAAGTTTAGCTACTAAGTAGCGAATGAAAAATCCAAGTAGATTCATGCTGTTATTTTTAGTTATTTTTAAGAAAAATAACAAATAAAGACTCTCAATATGTGAAATTATGATTTGGGACCCTCAATTTGAAAAAATAGCAAATAAAGGCCTGGTACAAATATGAAATCTTGGTAAAATACCTGAAATACCTCTCAGCCAAATTGTGATTTGGTCTACTGAAATTATTATTTGCTAAAGTGAACTTGTCATTTCCCATAATCAACTTGTCATTTGGCATACTCTCAGCCAAGTCGTGACTTGGTCTATTAAAGTTGTTATTTATTAAAGTGAACTTGTCATTTTTCATTATCAACTTGTCATTTGATTGAGGGGTATTTCAGATATTTCACCAAGATTTTATATTTGCAAGAGGTCTTTATTTACTATTTTCTAAATTGAGGGTCTTAAATTGCAATTTCATATATCAGGATTTTTATTTGTCATTTTTTCTCATTTTTAGCCTTGCTCGGAATTGGTTTCTCTCGCTCGTTAACTTGTTTTCCACGTATCTGGGCAGGAATATTGGCAACGCCATTCAAAAGAGCCAATGGGAATCTCTTCCACATAGAGAAACGGCTACTCAATAGTCAAATGTGTTGCGGCAACGACGCAACGTGAGCAGATATGTCCGTGAAGTAAACATGAAAAAGACATGTAAGACTGACCTGAAAGATGCCACATCTCACAATTCTACTTGTTGTCGTAGTACCTGGGCTTAGCCCAAAGGAATTCGAAAAAGCCACGTGGTGGCGACTCATTTGACTCATTTGATTCATGCTGCCATGAGATCGGGGGGTCGGATGCAGAGAATATAGATTTTTGATGCCGTTTGGGCAAGCTAAGCACGATGCAATTGCGGTGCTTACGTAATCATAATTTTTAAAGAGCTCCCCGTGTGGGGACAGCCACCCCACGCATACAGCCGCGCACCGGGCACGCAAACTGAGATTGCGCGCGCACAATATAACGCATTTGTCAAAATCGATAGCCAGTGAGCGCTTGACTCGAATAACTGGTCTGAGTAAGGGTGATCGGCCATAATTTTTGAATTAACAAAGCCAAAATAAATTTCATACAGAAATATTGGTAATAAATGTAGCACTATAAATAAAACAAACGGTTTATTGTCTGAAAAATATCGTTGAAATAATAATTATTATTATTTTACATAAGTCAAATTAAATTATAAAATATATGCCTTAATTTAAAAATTAATCATGTATAATTGAAACAAGGGGGGAAAACCCTTACGATAGGTTTGATATGAAGGATTTGGAGGGGAGGGATTTTAATTATTTTTTCTTGTTTGGCAAGATAAAAATTTTAGGAGGAGAGGAAAATTTTTTTAACATTTTCCCTCCCCTCCCCTTATAAGTCTCCCCTCCAAAATTAGAAGAATTTATATCGATGCATATTAATATTCTCAACAAATATGTATATCGATGCGTATTAATATTCTCACAATACAGAGAAAAATGAAAGCTGAAAAAACAAATTTAAATTAAACATATTTATTTCATTAGATCAAATTTTGGATATAAATACAGTTATAGTTATCGGATGTATAGTAGCTATTAATTATGTATCATCATTATATTTATTTAATTTTGCTAATTATAAAAATTTGATCTTATATATTAAATATTATTTATAATTGTATTTTATTAATTACTCTATAAAGTTTGTAAAAATCAACTTAAATAATATAAGAGTGAAGTTGTCCATACAAAAATATTTTGCCTCCCCTCCCTTCCTAAACCAAACAAGGTCATATTAAAATTCCTCCCCTCCCCTTGTATTAATTCAAACAAGCTAATATTAAAATTCTTCCCATTCCTTTTATCATTCTCTCCATTAAAATCCCTCCCCAACATACCCTTACAGTCTTCTAATTAATGCAGAGAAAATCTTATAGTCAAAGACAAGGACAATGATGAAAAAAATAATTAGAAAAACATAATAAAGTTTAATTAAAGAACATATTAAAAATTAGTCACGGATGCCGGAAGCTATTAGCAACAAGGATAAGGTGTGTGGACTAAATTTTAAGATTAAATTTATTAGTTTTGAGGCAAAAGTCCAAAAGTAAAGCTTAACAACGAAGCGCCTATTTGATATGAAATTTATTAGTTCACGCCAATTTATTCCAAATCAGTGATATGCATCATGGATTGGCGGGCCCAGGAAAGTTCCAGAACTAGCAATTTCACAGAACTTGGGAACAGGGTGAAATTAAAAAAAAAAAGGGAAGAGTCTTAAATTGTGAAACTGCCAAATGATGAGAAAAAGACCAAATTACCCCCTTCTTCTATTCTTCCTGCCATCTCATCTTTTCCTTCTCTTTTTTTCTTCTCTTCCTCCCCCTCTCTTCATCCTTAATTTGATACCAATCACTAAACTGAATGGGTCTGCCACGGGCAAATCTTTGGACAAGTTATTTTTGCAAAACACGACGTATGGGACTAAAAGGCTTAGACATCGTGAGTCAACTTGCACATCAAGGGCTATCTAGCTGTACATTTGAATATGCTTCAATCGGTGCATTTAATTTGTCTGGAGTACACAACCAAAAATTAGCGAAAGAAATCACAGAATTTTAATCAGTTAAAATTTAATTTCATGAGCAAAAACACGTTCAAAATTTTCAATATTTTATAAGGAGTTCAATTCCCTGAAAATCTTTATAATGACATAGAAAACTAAAAGATCAACTGTGTGAAGGAAACTGCAGGGTGTACGGATAAAGTGAAAGGCCAAATGTTAAAAAAATAACTTCTAGAGCCAGGCGGCCTTCCTCTCAATGTATCGAGGAGAGCTTGTGCTGGAGGCATGGTTGAACCTTCCACAGTAGTTAGTTATCTTTGAATACTAAAGAAATTGAAATTATTTTCATAATTTAATTGTCAATGACAAATCTAATATAAAAATAATAAGTATTGAAAAGTTATTTACAATAACTTAGGTTTTAGCAGAAATTTGAATTATTTTTAGGGTTAAGGTGCATCCAGCACCTCCAAGTATTTTGTCAGGTGCACCCAGTGGCCTAAAGTAATTTATGGTGCAATTTTGCCCTCAAAGTAATTAAAATGGTGCACCGGTATCCCATGCTAACAGATCTGTTACTTTGACCGTTAAATTGATGAGTCAGCACAAGTTTGACCAAAATAATCTGACGTGGCATGTCTAATAAGCAGGTGATGTGGAATTTTTTCAGGGTTAAGGTGCATCCAGCACCCCCAAGTATTTTTCCAGGTGCACCCAGTGACCTAAAGTAATTTATGGTGCAATTTTGCCCTCAAAGTAATTAAAATGGTGCACCGGTATCCCATGCTAACAGATCTATTACTTTGACCGTTAAATTGATGAGTTAGCACAAGTTTGACCAAAATAATCTGACGTGACATGTCTAATAAGCAGGTGATGTGGAATTTTTTTCGTCTGCCACTGCTTTGTTTTCTCTGTTCAGTAAATGCTCTCTTCAGCTCTTGGAATTTTTTTCAGAGTAAGAAATTTTTTCAGAGATACTCCTCTGGTCCTATTTATAGAGTAGAGAGAGAAAATATTTTTTGGTCCTATTTATAAAGCATTGAGAGAAATTTTTTGTATGAATGTACAAATTTACCCCTCATTTATTATTGTATTGACTTTGTTTATATGAGGTATAATGTATATTAAATAGGGATAAAGTTGAAAAGTTATTAAAATTTAAATGAGAGTTAATGAAATTTAAGGTTTTCCTTGGTCTGTGTGAAATATGGTGGAAGTGCCTTATAAATAGGACCAAAGGAGTAACATTCAGACAAAACAATGGAATTAACAAGAAAAGCCATGTCACCTGCTTATTAGACATGTCAGGTTAGATTATTTTGGTCAAACTTGTGCTGACTCATCAATTTAACGGTCAAAGTAATAGATCTGTTAGCATGGGATACCGGTGCACCATTTTAATTACTTTGAGGGCAAAATTGCACCATAAATTACTTTAGGTCACTGGGTGCACCTGGAAAAATACTTGGGGGTGCTGGATGCACCTTAACCCCGAAAAAATTCCACATCACCTGCTTATTAGACATGCCACGTCAGATTATTTTGGTCAAACTTGTGCTGACTCATCAATTTAACGGTCAAAGTAACAGATCTGTTAACATGAGATACCGGTGCACCATTTTAATTACTTTGAGGGCAAAATTGCACCATAAATTACTTTAGGCCACTGGGTGCACCTGACAAAATACTTGGGGGTGCTGGGTGCACCTTAACCCTTATTTTTATAATTTAGTTGCCAATAATAAATTTAGTATAAAAAATAACAAGTATTGAAAAATTATTCATAATAACTTAAATTTTAATAGAAATTAGTATTATTTTCATAATTTAGTTGCTAATGTAAAGTCTAATATAGAAAATACAACTTCATCTCTAATACAGTTAAATAGGGTTGAACTCATAACCACATAATGGGGTAGAAAAGTATTACTAATTAATTTAAGTGTTGTAGAGAGTTCTATCTTGTATTTTTTTTTTCACTTACAATATTTAAACTCCTCCGCAAATGATTTTTCTAATGCTTAAATGCATTGGTTATACGAATCTTGATGTGGTGGAGGATGGGTTGAGAGGAGAGATGAATTTTTTTTTTTTTGGGGGCAAGAATTAGAAGTACTCATTCATTCAAAGTAAAACAAGATTATTAAAATGGTGCAATTTTGCCCTCAAAGTAAGTAAAATGGTGCACTGGTATCCCATGCTAACAGATCTATTACTTTGACCGTTAAATTGATGAGTTAGCACAAGTTTGACCAAAATAATCTGACGTGACATGTCTAATAAGCAGGTGATGTGGAATTTTTTCGTCTGCCACTGCTTTGTTTTCTCTGTTCAGTAAATGCTCTCTTCAGCTCTTGGAATTTTTTTCAGAGTAAGAAATTTTTTCAGAGATACTCCTCTGGTCCTATTTATAGAGTAGAGAGAGAAAATATTTTTTGGTCCTATTTATAAAGCATTGAGAGAAATTTTTTGTATGAATGTACAAATTTACCCCTCATTTATTATTGTATTGACTTTGTTTATATGAGGTATAATGTATATTAAATAGGGATAAAGTTGAAAAGTTATTAAAATTTAAATGAGAGTTAATGAAATTTAAGGTTTTCCTTGGTCTGTGTGAAATATGGTGGAAGTGCCTTATAAATAGGACCAAAGGAGTAACATTCAGACAAAACAATGGAATTAACAAGAAAAGCCATGTCACCTGCTTATTAGACATGTCAGGTTAGATTATTTTGGTCAAACTTGTGCTGACTCATCAATTTAACGGTCAAAGTAATAGATCTGTTAGCATGGGATACCGGTGCACCATTTTAATTACTTTGAGGGCAAAATTGCACCATAAATTACTTTAGGTCACTGGGTGCACCTGGAAAAATACTTGGGGGTGCTGGATGCACCTTAACCCCGAAAAAATTCCACATCACCTGCTTATTAGACATGCCACGTCAGATTATTTTGGTCAAACTTGTGCTGACTCATCAATTTAACGGTCAAAGTAACAGATCTGTTAACATGAGATACCGGTGCACCATTTTAATTACTTTGAGGGCAAAATTGCACCATAAATTACTTTAGGCCACTGGGTGCACCTGACAAAATACTTGGGGGTGCTGGGTGCACCTTAACCCTTATTTTTATAATTTAGTTGCCAATAATAAATTTAGTATAAAAAATAACAAGTATTGAAAAATTATTCATAATAACTTAAATTTTAATAGAAATTAGTATTATTTTCATAATTTAGTTGCTAATGTAAAGTCTAATATAGAAAATACAACTTCATCTCTAATACAGTTAAATAGGGTTGAACTCATAACCACATAATGGGGTAGAAAAGTATTACTAATTAATTTAAGTGTTGTAGAGAGTTCTATCTTGTATTTTTTTTTTCACTTACAATATTTAAACTCCTCCGCAAATGATTTTTCTAATGCTTAAATGCATTGGTTATACGAATCTTGATGTGGTGGAGGATGGGTTGAGAGGAGAGATGAATATTTTTTTTTTTTTGGGGCAAGAATTAGAAGTACTCATTCATTCAAAGTAAAACAAGATTATTAAAATGGTGCAATTTTGCCCTCAAAGTAAGTAAAATGGTGCACTGGTATCCCATGCTAACAGATCTATTACTTTGACCGTTAAATTGATGAGTTAGCACAAGTTTGACCAAAATAATCTGACGTGACATGTCTAATAAGCAGGTGATGTGGAATTTTTTTCGTCTGCCACTGCTTTGTTTTCTCTGTTCAGTAAATGCTCTCTTCAGCTCTTGGAATTTTTTTCAGAGTAAGAAATTTTTTCAGAGATACTCCTCTGGTCCTATTTATAGAGTAGAGAGAGAAAATATTTTTTGGTCCTATTTATAAAGCATTGAGAGAAATTTTTTGTATGAATGTACAAATTTACCCCTCATTTATTATTGTATTGACTTTGTTTATATGAGGTATAATGTATATTAAATAGGGATAAAGTTGAAAAGTTATTAAAATTTAAATGAGAGTTAATGAAATTTAAGGTTTTCCTTGGTCTGTGTGAAATATGGTGGAAGTGCCTTATAAATAGGACCAAAGGAGTAACATTCAGACAAAACAATGGAATTAACAAGAAAAGCCATGTCACCTGCTTATTAGACATGTCAGGTTAGATTATTTTGGTCAAACTTGTGCTGACTCATCAATTTAACGGTCAAAGTAATAGATCTGTTAGCATGGGATACCGGTGCACCATTTAATTACTTTGAGGGCAAAATTGCACCATAAATTACTTTAGGTCACTGGGTGCACCTGGAAAAATACTTGGGGGTGCTGGATGCACCTTAACCCCGAAAAAATTCCACATCACCTGCTTATTAGACATGCCACGTCAGATTATTTTGGTCAAACTTGTGCTGACTCATCAATTTAACGGTCAAAGTAACAGATCTGTTAACATGAGATACCGGTGCACCATTTTAATTACTTTGAGGGCAAAATTGCACCATAAATTACTTTAGGCCACTGGGTGCACCTGACAAAATACTTGGGGGTGCTGGGTGCACCTTAACCCTTATTTTTATAATTTAGTTGCCAATAATAAATTTAGTATAAAAAATAACAAGTATTGAAAAATTATTCATAATAACTTAAATTTTAATAGAAATTAGTATTATTTTCATAATTTAGTTGCTAATGTAAAGTCTAATATAGAAAATACAACTTCATCTCTAATACAGTTAAATAGGGTTGAACTCATAACCACATAATGGGGTAGAAAAGTATTACTAATTAATTTAAGTGTTGTAGAGAGTTCTATCTTGTATTTTTTTTTTTCACTTACAATATTTAAACTCCTCCGCAAATGATTTTTCTAATGCTTAAATGCATTGGTTATACGAATCTTGATGTGGTGGAGGATGGGTTGAGAGGAGAGATGAATATTTTTTTTTTTTTGGGGCAAGAATTAGAAGTACTCATTCATTCAAAGTAAAACAAGATTACAATCACCAACCTAATTAAAAGCTAACCAACAATGGACAAAGAAAGTGGACCTTGAAACTGCAAGCAAATTAATTAGAACACTGAAAGACATGGGAAAACAAAACAGAACAAATTCACACAGCTCCCTGAAAATAAACTTTTATAGTTCCGCCCCATGAGCATTGATAATGGCGGAAAGAAATAACCCATGAGCATTGATAATGGCGGAAAGAAATAGTTATCCTTTCACTTGTTCAGAGATTTAGCCCAATCCACTGTAAATCAATGCCTCCATTTTCATTAGTAGCTTTAAAAACATTACTCTTTCTGTTTTTTTGTTTTTGATGAAAAACAATCTCCCTCCTTATGGTATCTCTAAATATCAGAAGCAAATTCTCTTTATCTAAAATTTTAAACTGGTATTTTCACTCATTATCTCTTATATACTCTTTAATTTTTACATATAACGGTATAGTTGAAAAAATATACATATACTTTTTTTTGTTCTTAATGTAAGACCTAACTAATTTGAGTAGATTAAAAAGATTATTTAAATTAGTTAGGAAATATCAATAAGACTAACTTAAGAAAAATTAATAAACATATGAAAAAAGTCTTACATATAGAACTAATTTCAACTGTAAAATTAGATCCAATATTGTGGATAGGAGAAGTATTTTACATATTTGTTTTTTTAATTAAATTTAAATAACATTTAAATGGTGTGATTTTTATAGTTATTTTTTATAATAAGGGGCGGGGGGAAATAAAAGTTACAGCAAACATTCAGCTTAATACAAGGGCTGTAACAGCACTACCTTGTTCGTAAGGAGAGGTTTATTACAAAAGCCAAAAGATAACTCCCGTTGTAAAAATGTTGAGATAGCAGAGCAATCCCCTGCTTCTGATGGAATCCATCTTAAATCCTCTTTTATGCTTTGAACAATCACTGCATAGGTTCCAAACAGCCCTCTATCCCAAACGTAACAAGCAAATTATTAAACCAGTAGGAATTTTAGGCTAAAAAAAATCCACCATCAAAGCTAGAGTTACAACCTAAGCTATTGCTTAAAGCCAGAATTAAACTAGAGACTCTGTTATATGCCGCATGTAATCAGCCACTTCAATACAATAAAACCAGCACAAATAATCAATCTCATAGATATAGATATGATCTTCCAACTTTCTACGATCTGTTCTGCAACTTCGGCTAGATCTTGACCTTTGCACAATTGAATATTGCTATGGCCCTTTGCATGGTGCTCCGATTTCATTGAGTCATAACCGAGATTCTTATCTTCAATCCTTGATCTCTTCACGAATGGCTTTAGTGCCTTCTGTTTTTATCCTTCCTTGGACATCTCCAGAACCTTGAGATGAATGTTGAAGGAGAGAATTTGAATTTGAAACAATCAAATAATTTTAAATAAAGATGATGCAAGCACGGCCAACCGACATATTTAATGTGAAATGAGCATGAACCTCAAACCCATTTATGGAACTTTCTAAGTTTATATTACAGCGTTGCTTCGTTGCTATGCGTTATTTGGCCAAAAACTAATTAAATTTACCGTATATTTAAACGAGGAGAAAATTAGAGGTAAAAGAATACTAGGAAGAAAAACTCCCAAAAATACCTTCCTAGTATTCTCTCCCTCTATTTTCCTTTCACTTTCCCCTCCATCCAAATATAGCCTTAGTCTTTAAAAATTGAAAAAAAAAATTAGGTCAAGTTTTATATATCCATTATGTTAAATTTTCCAATCATACATGACCATGTGTATTTTTTTTATTTCATATGAATTTATATTTAAATACTATTAAGTGTTAACATTTAAAAAATAAGACATATAGTTATGTGTGGCTAGAGAATTTGACATAATGAATATATGAAATTTGATGTAAACATTGTGCTTAAAAATTTAGTCAACATCTTATTTTTATTATTAGACTCCAGCAGCTCTAATTAATTTTAATTTGTTATCAAATGGTAATACTACTTCAATAATTAAAAAAAAAAAAAAGGATCGGTCTAGATTCGGCCTTTGAGTCCAAGGTTCAGACTTCATGACAGTGTGACTTAATTAATCAATTCAGATAGATTAAAAAAAGTTAAATTAATTGTTTGCAAAAAATTTAAATTAATTAATTAATTATAATAAATATGATATAACTGTATACTCCTCTGACAGAGAGAAATATATATATTATTTTATCTTTTATATTTTATCATGTAGAATTTTCTTTAAAATGCATATACTTATATAGGGAAAACCATATTGAAGGTACCTATACTTTCTCTTAATTTTTAATTTGGTACCTATGTGTTTTTTTCTCTTTAATTAAACATTTAATTTTATCTTTTTAGCAACATTAGCTCTTATAACTTTGTTCTATTGATATTTTTAGTCTCTACATAAGGATTAATGATGTTAATAGAGGAAAAATAAAGATTTAGTTAAGAACAAAAAACACATAGGTACCAAATTGAAAATTGAAAAAAAGTATAGGTATCTCCAATATAGTTTTCCCTACTTATATATTCATGAATATAATAGTAGTTTTTTCCCCTCAAATAGAAGTGGATGAGAAAGGTAATAATTTTATAATTGATTTAATCAAAAAAAAATTTATAATTCAATTCCAATCTCAATCCTAATAGCAATACCATCCTAGTGCCAACCACATTCCCATCCCCTTGAAATGAAGAGCAGCGCTACCAAACATGAGCGTAGAGGGTAGAGGGTAGAGGGAGGAGCAACGATAGCCAAAATAGTGGGAACAGTGGCAGCTAGGAATAACAAAAAAGTGAAGGGAAAGAGAATTAGGATCAGGTTAATATATCTTTAAATTAATAAATTTACATTTAGTTGATTTAATTTTTTTATCTTAATGTTATTATTATTATTTTAAATTACTATTTTAAATCCTATTAAACAGACAAAATGAGTATACGGAAATCTACACGATCATGTCAATATGTTAAAAATTAAACCAGATTTTTTTATTTTCCATTTAAATTCCTATTAAAACTAACTTCAAAATAACAATATATTTAAAATATTTTGAATTTTAATTTATTTTATCTTTCATTGCAATTATTTATTTATATATATTCAAATAAAATAATTATATATGATTATTTCCTTTAATTTGATTCACTTTTAAATCTCTTTTTTTTTTTAATCTTTTATGCTAAATTTGAATTGTTAATAATTTAGTTCTCATTGTTCCTTTTTAAATAACCACTAATGTACAATTGTAAAACCTAAATAAATTTGAAATGTTGCACATGTTGTTTTTGAATAGTTTCAAAGCCCTTACATGTTGATTGATATATAGGAACCCTTAAACTTTTACTAGCAAGGATTAATTAAATGATAATTATGCAGGGCTGTTAGAATAAAATGTCACCCTTTAACGCTAATTTTATATCCGCCAATCTATGCTTAGTTGCCGAAAAGGGGCCCAAAAAAAAAAACCTTGCTTGATTACGTACAAATGTTTGCTTGCTTATTGGGTCCCATCAAAGTAAGTAGCCCTACATTGGCCGGTCCTGAGTCAGCTCCCCCCCCCCGGGGGTGTCCAAATCTTGAGTTTTGACTTTAAATCATGAGCTGACCCCATGTAGAATCAGCATGCATGCATCATCACATTTATGTCTGATGTTTCGAGAATCTTTGTCCCATGACTCACTCACATAACGGCAAAGGAAGCTTCCTTTTTCTTCCTTTTGACCATTAATGATATTTTGCTTTTGTCCTTCATTTTTTTGCCAGCTTTTCGCCTTCCATATTCCACTCGAGCTCAAGCTAGATCTCCAACAGCATATTTTTTTCATCTATAACCCACTATACATATTATTTTAGTACCTTTCATAACGTGTTTTTATAGAATTTGTTTATTCTAAGCTATATATAAATATGTAATCAATAATTTGTTTTATTCGAGAATTTACTAGTACTCCTGGCATATTAAAAGCATAAATAACTTTCTTTTATTGCATATATATGGTTCAAAATCGATGATTACTCAGAATATTATATGATAATGCAATGCTGTCTTTTAGCTTTTAATATGCTTAATAGTGAAGGATAAGGTCTTGGTCGATGTGTGGTGAAAACAACTTTCTTAAATAAATCGAAAAAAAAAATTAACCTTTTTTTTTATATGGCAACTTTAAGAAATAGCTTTTTATAACGAAACCATACTAAATGCGAACCCAAATTATATCACAGTCATCTACATTAACTAATTATATCATAATGTTATCCGTGATAGAAAAGAGCAGCATCCAATCAAACATCCTATCACGGATAAAAGAACTTTTCTTAACTCATTCAAACACAACCTATCTAAGAAATGATCAATCTCATCTAATATGGTTATAAAACAACATATAATATAGCTTATAGATCAAAATATTAAGAATTAAATGAAAAATTCATATTTTATAATAAATTCATAAACAAATCACATGCAATCCTAGGCCTCTGGCCAACTACCAGTACACATATCACAACTGTACAACTCAAAGGATATAACACATCATAATGCATGAATCAATTAAACACAGTTTATCCTAAGATGGCAATATACAAGATACAACATAACTCATAAATTGAGGAGACACTACAAGTTATTAATGTAGCTTTACTCCTCTTGAGCCTTTCCTGACGTCTCCCCTCTAAAGCTTTTACCTGAAAAATGTTAACCAATAAGGATGAGACAACGTCTCAGTAACTAAAACCCTACCTATCACACACACTAGCATGGACTAGTGAGGTGTCAGGTGGGATACATCGAGTTAAAAATAATCAATAGGCATTTATTTAACGGTTAAACTCATAATAATTATATAAGTCGAATATTTCTGCCAATCTCATATAGCTGATAGTTTCAAAAGAGATAACATACTTTTCATTTTATTCAAAAGATATAAATATCAAATGAAGAGACCATGTCATAGGAAATCCATGAACCCAAATCCATCCTTATATTCTCCTTATTTTCGCCGACTAGACCCATAGGCTAAGTTCTTTCTATTTGACTGGCTACTCTGACAAGTTCACCACTCGAGTGATATGGACCGGCCAAAGACCACAGAGCACTCGGTGGACCATGGGTCCCCCCTCGAAGAACTAGTGGGGTGTCACAGTCCCTCGAAGAACTAGTGGGACAATAATAGTGGCCAACCATAGAGCTCCGTATGGAGGCCGACACCATGTGATAAGTATATAAATCTCAATAACTCCAATCATCTCCTTTCTCCACCCAAACTAGATGCAGAGGGTTCAAAATAATACATTTGTATGCATAATCAATCGAATTCTAGAATAACACCTCATAGTCACAATCATTAATTTCTAACAATACAAACGATTTCAATCCTTTTCAAAACAGTATCTCACAAAACCGTTCATACAAAACATAATATATGTATACGAAACTTGGTTATAAAATCACTCACCAACCTCATACCAATGCATGTAACAGATAGAAATTTAGTTACTTGGTCTCCTAGCTAACAATCAAGCACAAACGAGGCCCGTACTCGAAAATTAAAACATTATTTCTACAGTATTACAGTAAACTACTCACAAATTTCTAACCTTTAACGCTCCCTCTAATACATTCAATTGTTACTCAAAATTCTAGCTCGAAAGGCTTTTTCTAAGGTTTGGGGTAAGAACATATACATGATGATTTATATTCAATTCCTAGGCTCCCTTAACTTACATTATCTTTAATTATTAAATTATATCATTTGAAGCACCAAATTCATAATCTAGATAGAGAACCCTCAATTTATAACTTATGTTCTATCTTCAAAAAAATTTAGACAGAGAACCTCAATATGAGTTAATTTATTCTTACTGTAGAAGTCTAGTTATTAATCCAACCATTGAATTTAATGTCTTACATGTCACAAGACTACTCTATAAATTTTGGGTTAATCCAACGGTGAATAAATTTAAAAACACTAATTTACTATCTAGTATTCTATCAACCAACTCTAAAAAAAAATGAAAAATGAAAAATGTACCTAATAACTTGTAACTCAGACACTGAATTGATGATCCAACCGTTGAAACTAACGAGTTTGAAGTCTAGGATCAGCTGACCAAATTACATCCCGATCCAACGATTTACAAACTCGTAAACAGCACTTTACTGAGACTGTCTGAGACTGTCTCAAGATGTTACATGTGGAGCCTAAAATCAGGTGGGTTAAACAAAAAGAGAGTTGTGGTTTCGAAAAGAATGGGGTTAAAATGTAAATTTATTTTAAAAGATTTCATTAAAGAGCGCTAGGCATCTAGAAAATTTTTTTTTTGGCTTAATATTATCTTAAAAGTTTAAAATCATAGTAATTTTTTCTTTTTGTTAAAATTTTAACGATCAACATTAAATGTTTTGTTTGATTGTAGAGAACCAAATTATTACAATTTTAAACTTTTAGAGCAATATTAGAATCAAAAAAACATTTATGAGTAAAATTTTTGTCTTTTTCCTCTCCCCTCCTGGCCAAATTTGGAGGGGAGAGAAATATTATCATTACAAAAAACATCAAATTAGCAACGGAATTTAGTGACGAAATTTCTGTCACTAATTAAAATTAGCGATGGATTTAAGTTAGTGACGGAATTAGCTATAGATTTTTTTTCGTCACTGATTCGCCTATCATTAAATAATTAGTGACGGAATTCAAAATTCTGTTGCTAATTAGTAACGGATTACTGATGGATTACTGACGGAAATTTTCCGTCACTAATCCGTTGCTAATTAGTGACGAATAAACCACAAAAATTCTGTGACAAAATAGTAATGGAAAATTCCGTCACAAATTAGTGACGAAAATTTCTGGTGACGGAAATTTCTGTCACTAATCCGTCGCTAATTTAGCAACAAAAATTTTCAGTTTCTAAATTCTGTCGCTAATTTTAGTAATGGAATTTGTGAGGGATTAGCGATGGAATAAAATTCCGTCACTAATCCCATGTTTTTTTTTGGTAGTGGATGGCTATTTTGAGCATACTCTCTCTGGTCTTATTTATAAGTTTCAAATGTGAGAAGGGATTTGATCTATTTTATAAATTTTAATTTAGATTTGTCTCAACATTTAATACATATTTTTTAATATTAATATTATTTCTTTCTTTCTTACAATATTTTTTTTCTATATTCTCTTTCATCCTTTTAATTTATTATAAGGCTATATTTGGAAACAAAAGACTATTTCTAACCTATTTATTTTTTTAACTAATTATTTGTTATTTATGAATTAGCTATTTTGAAGTTCATAACAAAGACCGAAGCGATATTTCTGAAATTTGCGCCAATTGTTTTGAGGTGGGCCATACTGCTATTAAATGCTTCAAGGCGGTGAAGTTTAGAGATAATGTCTTTCACTTTTTCCATGGACCAAAATCAGCCCATTTAAATCTCTTGGGGGCCTCGTTATTCTTTCAGGAGGCGTTTGGGCGTAATTGTTAAAAGGCTCCTTGCAATGTTCAAGCCCAAATAATTCCTTAAGTCCAATCAGAGAAGGGCATTGTGATTGGAAATTTTTTTCATCTCTGAAATATCCTTATGATGAAATTCAAAATCATTTTATAGCCATCCATGTGTAAAAGGAAGCCATCCAACGATCTGATTAATTTTATAGCCAGGAAGCCTAAGCATAGGAGTAATCACAGCGTAGATGAGGCGAGCAAATATAAGAATTTATATATTAATCCTCCTCAGCATGAAACCCCTTTTTCCCTCTCACTCCTAGAGCTTCTCCGAACACGCACTACTGCATTTTTATGTCAGTTGAGGAAAGCTGGAAAAATGATTCAATATGTTTCAGAGGTTCAAGTATATATGTCGAGGTCGACGATTTCTTCATCGATCATCTCAGGGAGCCCTATAATGACCTTCGAGTCTCTTACCCACCTGAGCTTGACCGGCCGCTGCTTCTGCACAATTGACGTTCGAACACTTGTAGGCGCATCTTCGTGTGTTGCCTGGAGCAGAGGATGGTTTTGAGGTGGTACTTCGGATATGGGGCTCATCCAATAGGCTTTGGTCAAACGAACTTTTCGACTTGGCACTTCAATGGGCTAACTCGCGGAGTTGGAGCTCGTCGTACTCGTGAGGATCAAGTTATGGATGTTGGTGAACTATCATTAGAGGCTCTGGGTTTCATCCAGCGTTCAGCCAGAAAAGCTCCACCGGACGGGTTATGAGCGATGCTCTAATATCCAAGCATGGAGTGGGTAGTGTCATGCTTGGAGTTTTTTGGTTTAGGCTACTCTTTGGCTTGCTTTATGTTTTTGATTGCTCAATAGGTTCTTTTTTGAAGTGCTTGTCTGTCCAACATTTGCTGCTCTTTCTACCTTCATCTTGAAGGTGTTCTTAAACTTGTGCGACTGTCAACTTCCAGGGCAGAATTCTCTGAGGTGCTGTATCCAGATCGTTCCCAGGCAGCGAAGAGTAAATCAGACCGTCAACCTTGCATGGCAAATCTGAGCATCCTTGGCTTCAAGCTTCTGTCGCCTTTTTTTCTTTCTTTTTTTTTTGTTTTTGGTAAAAAAAAAAATTAGACAGGGGTTTGAGTTCAATCCAACCAAAGCAGGGTGTTTGAATAGCTCTTCCCAAATGATACCAATGTTAAGCAGGTGAACCTATATTATACTCTTAGGTGTTAGCTTAAGTACCCCTACTGTAGAATGCCTCCCTAAACATTGCGACGGGAAATTGAACCTCCTTTTTGGGTGAGAAGGTGGAGTTGCTATGGCTGAATCCACGGACGACGGGTAGCTTCTGTCACGTTGAGTTGCCGTTTTTAATAGTTTTGTTGGGCACTTTGTTGCTTGCTTTCTTTCCAGTTTTTCTGTTCTGTGGGGCCAGCCTCTTCCGTTAGGTTCTTTAAGCTTTGCCCAATCAGGCCAGATGTGACGAGGTCGTTGTAATCCTTTTATCAGAATAACATTTGTTTTTGATTTTAAAAACAAATTATACTCGTCTGGTTTTAAATATAAAACTTATTTTATAATGTAAATTACATTACAAAGTGAGTTTTATATTTAGAATATAAATATATTTTTTTACATAATTAAATATTGTTAAAATTAATAAAAACTTTCAAAAAATATAAAAATATTTTATCATATAAAAATAAAATTAGGGCTGAACCAAACAAGATCCTCCCCTCCCCTCTCCTCCTCTTCCCTCCCTTCCTCTTTTTTAAAATTCCTCCCTTCCCTTTTGTGGCACAAACAAGGCCTAAAGGTTTTGCTTTAAAATTTTCAGGTTGAAACGTGCTTCAAAAAAATAGGGTTTTTTTTTTCAATTTCATATTTTAGGTGTTCATAAATAAAAATAGGAAAAATGATATAAAAAGAAGTTGGAAATTATAATATTTCAATTCAGACATCTAAGATGTCAAAATACCAGGAAAGGAAGTAATGTCTGATTTGGTATTTTGCAAATGTAGTTAACTAATAAAAATGCCCTTGTATAAAAAAGTTTATTCACAAGTTGTAAATTGACAATGACTAGTTTCGAATAGCAAATGATAAGAAATGTACTACCAATAACAAGTTATTTATTAATAAGTTGTGAATTAGCAATAACAAGAAATGAACTGGCAATAACAAGTTTGATAAATTTTCTTTTAAAAAAAATCTGATATTAGAGCATTTTGGTCATTTGACTATATTTACAAAATACTAGATCAAACACCACTTCTTTTCCTAAGATTTTCACCTCTTAGATGCCTTAATTGGAATATTGTAATTTTCAATTTTTTGTGTGTCATTTTCCCATAAAAATACCTAAATACTTAAAAATAATATAAAGTTTTAACCATTCAATTTTAACCTGAATGGAAGAATAATAAAATATGAGCAAGCCCATCTTCATCATGGTCAGAACTTAGAAGCCTATTCTGCCTTACTTAAAGGCTCTGGGTTTCATCAAGCTTTCAGCCACAAAAGCTCGACCGAGCGAGTTATGAACGATGCTCTAATATCCAAGCATGGAATGGGTAGTGCCATGCTTGGAGTTTTTTGGTTTAGGCTACTCTTTGGCTTGCTTTATGTTTTTGATTGCTCAATAGGTTCTCTTTTGAAGTGCTTGTCTGAGCAACATTTGCTGTTCTTTCTACCTTCATCTTGAAGGTGTTCTTCGCCTTGTGCGACTGGCCGACTGTCAACTCCCAAGGCAGATGTCTCTGAGGTGTTGTATACAGATCGTTCCCAGGGAGCGAAGAGTAAATCAGTCCCTCAACCTTGCATGACAAATCTAAGCATCCTTAGGTTCGAGCTTTTGTCACATTGAGCTGCCGCATGTTTTTTTTTTCCCGTCCCGCTAAAGCATAGGTATCTTCTTTAATTCTATTCGAGACACTGTGAGACACTAAATATGAATATCTCTCACAGAGAGAATTCAAATCTTGATTCATCATATTATGACTTGTGAAGGACTAGCTCCTTCTGCTACCCCTATCTCATTTGGTGTTGCCGCATGTTTTGCTGTTCCTGTTGTTTTTGTTAGTTTTGGTGGGCACTTTGTCGCTTGCTGTTCTCTTGGGCTAGCCTCTTCTACTAGATTCTTTAAGCTTTGCCCAATCGGGCCAAACGTGATGGGGTGGTTGTACTCTTTTTTATCTAAATAACATTTGTTTTTGGTTCGGAAAAAAAGTTATACTATATATACATATATTTTTATATTTGGAAAAATTTATGTAAATATTTTTTTTACTTAATTAAAGATTTTTTAAAATTAATAAAATCACGTTTTAAAAGAGTATAAAAATATTTTATCATATAAAAATAAAATAAGGGCTAAACCAAACAAGGTCTAAAAATTTTCTTTTAAAAGTTTTAGGTTGAAACCTACTTTGAAAAAAATAGAATTTTTTTCATTTCATATTTTAGGTATTCATAAATAACAATAGGGAAAATAACATTAAAAAAGTTAAAAATTGTAATATTTTAATTTAGGCACCTTAGAGGTCAAAATACAAGAAAAGAAATTAATGCCTGATCTGGTATTTTATAAAGATAGTTAAATGACAATAGAAAAATTTACTAACAAATTGTGAACTGAGATTTCAAAAATACCCTACTTTACTAGGCCCGGCCCTTAAGCTAACAGCCTCAAGGCTGGCCCGCTATTTTTCGACTCATTTAAGGGGGGGGAAAAGACGAAGAAGAAGCTATTTTCCATTTTTTTAATAAAAATAAAAATAAACTAATAAAATTATTAATAAAAGGCATAAATATGAATAAAATTAGGTCACAAATACAAAATATTATCATATATAAATATCCATCAACATTTAAGAACATCTGAAACATTCATTAACAAGATAACAACATTCAAAAGTTTAATCTATAGTGCAAATATGCAATAAACAAACACTATCATTAATCTTTTAAAATTTTATCATCACTATAATTAATTACTTTTCATAATAAGTATGCTTTTCTTTCGTAACAAAAATATCAAGTTTTTCTTCTTTATAAGAATTTCACTTTTAAATTTTGCAACATAACTATTATTTTACTTTAGTTTGAGAAACATTGTTGTTGAGACCCAAACTTCTAATTCAAATTATAAAATCACAAGTTATATAAGTATAAAAATATTTTCTTATCAAATATATATAGTTTAAAAATATCAACACGTGTAATATAAATCAAATCATTATTAAAGTCTAAATTAACCCATTTTTTAAAAATTTAATTGGATAAATTATTGTTTAAAACTAAATAAATTAAACCATTTCGTAAAATTTAATTTTAAAATGATAATAATAACTAAATCTTTAAAATATCATTAATAATGTAAAAAATTAATAATATTAAAATTACACAATTTTTTTAAATATATAAAAAGGCCTAAACGGTTGAGGGTCGGCCCGTTCAAGCTCTCGACCCTATAGACCCAGTCCTGTAGGGCCTATTTTCCATTTGAGGAGAAAAATTTCAAGCCCGGCTCTCATAATTTTCTGGCCTAAACAGGTTTGCTCCTTTTTCCCAACTCTAACTGATAATAACAAGTGTTAAATAGCAAATGACAAGAAATGTACTGATAATAAGAAGTTATTTACATGGTTCAAAAAACCGGATCGGACTAGCCGGTTCAGATCGGAAACCGGTCGATTGACCAATGCTCCGGTCCGGCTTGGCTTTTGAATCGGGAAGGCAAGGAACCAGAGTGACTCGGTTTGAACATGCACAAACCAGTGATAACCGGATAACCTGCCGGGTGAGGTGGGTTACTCGGTTTAATGCGTCTGTTTTCCAATGGTCATGAGTGAGAGAGGGGGAGAGAGTGAGAGAGACAGACAGAAAGTACCGAATAATATAGAGAGGAGAGTGAGTGGGTTTCTGGTAAGAGAAAAAACTAAAGAAGTGATAGAGGGAAAGGGACTATGAGAGTACCTGAATAATGGAGGAACGTTGCCGGCGAAGGAAGTTTGAGCTAGAAGACGAAAAACAAAAGGGATGAAGATTAGTTCAAATTAAGAGAGATGAAAGAAAAGGGACGAAAGAAAAAACGAGAAGAAAGAGGAGGAATTTTCTGTTCGAAAATCAACAAGAAAAGATGACTAAAAACTAAAGCATTAATGAGCCTATGCTTAGTATTGGGAACCGCAGGCCTAGCATAACTTTTTTTTTTCCCGGTTTTCTATGGCCTTGCAATCTTTAAACTTACATGTGATTCTTTTTATCTCCCATTTTATATGAATGCATATTATAAAATTAAAAAAATAGGAGGAAAGTCTGGTTAAAAGGAAAGTGATGGAGTTTCTATATTGTGACGCATCTCATATGCGCACTTGTAATACTTTTGCTGTTTTAAAAAAGAAATTTCTTTTTATTAAAATATTTTTATAATTAAATATAAATATTTTTTATCCCCAAATATTTTTGTACTAAATATAATATTTTTAGTTTTCTGATAAAACCCAATTTTTATACATTTTATCCCACATTAATTTAGGATTTAAATGATAATTTTGAGCTTAATTGGATTTTTATGCATTATTGAATTAATTGGTTGATTTTTAGATTTTGGATTAAAAATATAAATATTTTGTGCTTTCCTATTTTTGACTTGGAATTAATTTTTCCTATTTATTTGAAAACAAGTCTCATATTTTTAGAAAGATTATTTTTGGAAAGTTTTGCACTTTCTTGCCTAATTTTTGTGCAGATTTAATATTTAATTTTTGATTATATTTGGATATAATCTACATTAATTGATGCACTTAAATTCTTGTAGGTCAAGAAAGGGGCACATAGGAAATCCAATGATGCAAGATTGTTTCTTGGAATCTAAGTACAATCCAATGGCTAATATCAAGTGGGTCAATTAATTACTAATGGGCTTGAGTTTTGGATCCATAAAAATTTCCTTTTCCCTCATTATACTATTTTCCTTATTTTTGGAGGAGGGATTCACGCCTAGGGGGACACTTTTCCATCTCCATAGAAACGCATAATTCAACGCCTAACATCCCAAAAAAATCACTGATCCCATATTCACACCCGCGAAAGAACTCAACGCCTACTCCATCTCTTACCCATAAAATATTCATTGTTCTCCATCCCTCCAGTCACGCCACTTCTCAATTATCCACCCAAGATCACTTTCACTATTCATTGCGGCACACACCCATGAATTGCACTAAGGAGCTTGGAAGAGGAGACACGTTTATGGAAGCTTAAGCTTATTTGGGAGGTAACTTGGGAAGAGGATAGAGGAGACTAGAGCCTTGGGTTAGCACTTGAAGACCACAAGGGAGTGATGTTCCATTTATCTTTTTAATTCAAGGACTTGAGATTATTTAGTTTTAAATAATTTTAAGTTGTATTTTGTTGAGACAATTTAGTTCTATATTGTCATCTTTATGCTTGGATTGGATTAATATTTTGATTTTATTTGTGTTGAGACACTTGTTGGAATTTATGTTTAGAACCCTTGCATTGTTAATTGAATTTATAATTGAGTTTTCATTATGAGTTTAATTATTAATGTGGTTTGAATTGCAAAATTTGGGTTCTTTTGCCTCTTAATTGTTTAATTAAGTTGGTTAATTGTCTAATTGTTTAATTAGATAACTTCAAACATAATTTCCAAAATTAATTTGAATTATTTTATTGGTTTTAATAAGCTTAATTAACCAACCTTACACTGTTATGAGTTCTCTAATAGTTTAAGGGTTTTTGAAGTTGAGGATTCCCTTTATTTCAAGTAGGTAATTAAGTTTATTAATTCCACTCTCTTATCACTTTTCTTTGATCTAATTAACTGATTAAGGTTATGAAGGTTAAATCTATGCAAATCCTAAGTTGTCCCCTCTACCTCACCGAAGAGAAACTTCTTAACTTTTACTTGCTAATTCTCTTTGCTTTCTGATTAATTTTCTTTATTCATTATTTTTATTTTCCTTCAAAAAAATCCCCCCAAAAATTGCATTGCATTTATTTAGTTTAATTTAATTTTCATATAGATTCTAGGACATTTGCATTTTCCATTTAGAATTAGAATTTTGCATTTTAGTTTAGGTCCAATTTATTGCATTTTTTTATTAGCTGAATTTTTACCTAAAGAAACCCATAAATTGCTCCTTGGAAGTAATGACCTAGGTCGATCCTGAACTACAAATTAATTGGGACTTAGTTTAATTGAGTGCTTTAACGACAGAGGCATCATCATTTTCGTAATTAAATAATTCTAAAAATGAAGAATCTTAATATAGTTATATTTTGTTATTATTATAATTAAATTATTGTTGTATTTTTTTTATATTTTGTTATTAGGATGATTAATGTTATAATATTTTGTTGTTATGAATTAAATTATTTTATTTTTAATATGACCGGTTTGATTCCGAGTTGATCCCGGTCTAACCCATTAACCCTTGAACTAGTGTCTTGACCGATTTAGTACCCGCTCCGGTTTTTTGTACATTGGTCATTTATTAATAAATTGTAAATTTACAATGACAAGTGCTGAACAACCAATAACAAGAAATGTACTGGTAATATCAAGTTTGATAGCTTTTTTCCCCCTAAAAAACAAATCTGATACAAAGACATTTTAGTCATTTGATTATATTTGTAAAATACTAGATCAAGCACCACTTCTTTCCCTAAGATTTTGATATTTTAGATACCTGAAATGGAATATTACAATTGTCAACTTCTGTTTTGTCATTTTTCCATTAAAATACCTAAATAGTTAAAATAATATAAAATATTAACCTTTCAATTTTAATCTGAGTGGAAGAATAATAAAATATGAGCAAGCCCATCTTTATCATGGTCAGAACTTAGAAGTCTATTCCGCATTACTTAAATACGCAGGATTAGCTATTAGGTGCTTTGCATTAGAAGAGCTATTTAGATATTTTAATACCCATTATTTTAAAGAAAATCCAAACTTATAGAAAATTATAAATAATATATCTTCTCATGGTGCACAAAACTTACTAATAGAAACCTTTTTCAATGCCAATAAATTAGAAGCTAAAAGGCATAATGATTAAAAATAATTTTTGGAGTGTGTGGGTGTGGTGGCCGATTAGAAAAGGAGACAAGGCTTTTGATTATCAGTAAAAATTAACTGATTATTTTTTAGGGAAAAAGGATTTACAAGTTTGAATGACGCGTGCTATAATTTTATGCTTGTTTATGTTGGGAGCAAGTTAAAATATTAAATATGGGAAAAAAACTAATCCAAAAATATTTGTGGCTAAGATAATTAAATAGAGAATAGTGAACGAGGGGATTCAAAATTATGGTCATAATTTTCCCCAGTCATATATCCCATCGAATTGATGCCTTAAATTTGTTTTCATTTTAATTTTCATCTATTAAGTTTCAAATCATAGATTTTAGACTATCAATAGGTAAAATAGTCTAAATTTTTACTAAATTATAGGGACTAATATTTTAAATGAAAAAAATTTAAAGGACCAAAACTTATGGTTTAAAACTTGAGTGACCCATCTTAGATAAAGGGTGGTCGGATCATTTTTAACAAAATTAAGATTTAGCTATTTTGTTCTATTATAACTTCATTAAGAGATTCATCTTAATGGGTTTAGGGTTGAGTTTTCTTGATGGATAGAATTTATCTTTTCAGGTTTTGTGTGGTTCAATGAAGGGGAGGGGAGGAAAGGAAAGATCATGGGCTTTGTCTGGTTGTACAGAAGGAGAGAAAGGAAGCTGATTATAAGATGATAGATATACCAATAAGTGTTGGTCCAACTAGAAAGGACTTGAGCACCTTAAACATCATGTCCTGAGTTTAACTCTTAAGGCGGTGTGTAGGGGTGGAAGTAGACTAGGCCCCTATCGGGGGCCTACAGTCTAGCCTACTTTAAACCTAGCCTCGCCTATTTAGTAAATAGGTCAGGCTCAGGCTTAGACCTATTGCAAGGCCTATTTAGGTAAGCAGGCCAAGCCTATTTTTATAAGGCCTAGCCTACAAGCCTACAGGCTTGGCCTATTTAGCTTTTTTTTTTTTTAATGTACACTATTATATAATATAATCTAGATTAATTTTATAAATTATTTATAAAATTACTAACTTAGCCATAATCCTAAGTCTCACATCCTATCATTCACACACAAACATAACCCTTTCATCAATCAATCTCTCACCTCTACATTTCTTTTCCTTGATCACTCAAGATGACTACGTTAGCTCACTCCCTCTCTCCTGACTTATGTTGTTCACTAAAGCATAATATTTGTAGTAAGTTTGTTTTAGTGATGCCCAAATGAAATATTATGATACTGCTAGAAAAGCAAGAGGTAAAATCAAGTTTTAATTACATGCCCCTTGTTGGGTTTGGTTGATTTTAGAAAATATATCTCCTTAGTCAACATATAATTGGTTTTTCTTATTCATATTTGCTGGAACAATTGTTGTCACTAAGCATTATTTTTCCTTACTAGACTCTTATTGTCTTATATTATATGTGAGAATAGATCCTAAGCTTTTAAGACATAATGTAGGTTTTAAAATAGGTTTGAAGAGTCATACATGAATTTGGAGGCATGTGCTTTTAAGCGTATTTAAATACCTAAATTTTAAGTAGGCTTTTAAAAAAGCTTTCAAGCCTTATCAGGCCTTTTGAAGACTCAGGCTCGAGCTTAAAAAAAAAAGCCTACATGCAGGCTTAGGTTCATGCCCAAGCTTTAGATTTCTGATGCAGGCTTAGGCCTATTTAGCTAAAACCTAGCCTAGCCTATTTTCACTCCTAACAGTGTGTATGGAAAAAAAATACTATTGGGAGGGATCCCCTTACTACAACGCCTGATAGTATCCTGAGGGGAGATACTCTGGACAACCAAAAAAAAATAAAATGATAAGATGACAGATATATTTGTACCAAAAAAAAAGATGACGGATATATCATTTCTTATTATTTTATGATATTTATATCAGACCCACTATTTTCTCATTTTTAAATCTCAAAAACATGTTATCTCATTTATATATGAAAAATTATTTTTAAATGAATTTTGGTGAATGATTGTCTTAATTTTAACTCTGGGAATTATCAATTTTGATACGTTTTTTTAAAAGAATTTACCTGTTGAAATATGAAAAAATTGGAAATTTAAGTTAAAGAAAAAGAGACATTTGTTTTCCTTTGATACACATATATACACAATATAAATATTTATGTACTATAAATAATATATATAATATCATCATCAATTCTTTTATAAAGTGTGTTATAATAGAGGCCGGAGTAGTATTTATCATCTCATGCTTTTTTAGAGCAGGGTAAGTTTGAAAAGGGCATGGTTTTTTAGAAAACCATCTTCTTATACATGTTTTGCTGTTTTCTGTTGGTTTTTTGTTAGTTTCGTTGGGCGCTTTTCGCCTGCACACTTTTCAGCTTTTCTGTTCTCTTAGGCCGGCCTACTCTATTGGGTTCTTCTAGCTTTGCTGAATTGGGTCAGATATGATAGGTTGGCCTTTTTAGTTGCAAATTTTTTATCTAATAAAATTTGTCTTTGGTTCGAAGAAAAGTTATATCATGTATATACATATATTTCTATATTGTTTTATATTTGGGAATTTTTATGTACATATATTTTTACATGAGTTAATGAGATTGTTAAAATTAAAAAAAATCATGTTTTAAAAGGATATAAAATTTTTTTTTTCATATAAAAATAAAATAATGATAAAATTGTCCATACAAAAATATGGCGTCTCCCATCTCCTCCTCAGCCAAATAAGGTCCTTCCCTCCTAAAATAATCTTCCTAAATAAATCGATAAACTTAACTTTTTCATAGTAACTATAAGAAATGACTTTTTATAATCGAATCATGCTAAATACAAATTCAAATTATATCACAAACATCTATACTAACTAATTATATAATAATGTTATCTATGATAGAAAAGAGCAGCATCCAATCATACATCCTATCATGGATAAAAGAACTTTTCTTAACTCATTCAAATACAAATTATGTAAGAAATGTTCAATCTTATCTAATATGGTTGTAAAACAACATATAATATAGCTCATAAATCAAAATATTAAGAATTATATATTAATTCATATTTTATAATAAATTCATAAACAAATCATATGCAATCGGAGGCCCTCTGGCCAACTACCAGCATACATACCACAACAGTACAAATCAAAGGACATAAAACATAATAATGCATGAATCAATCAAACACAGTTTATCCTAAGGTGGCAATATACAGGAAACAATATAACTCACAAATCAAGGAGACGCTACAAGTCGCTAATATAACTTTACTCCTCCTAAGCCTTCCCTGACAAGCTTCCTCTAAACCTTTCATCCAAAAAATGTTAAACAATAGGGATGAGATAACATCTCAGTAACTTAATCCCTACCTATCACACATACTAGTATAGGCTGGCGAGGTGTCAGGTGGGGTACATAGAATTAATAACAGTCAATAGATATTTATCTAACAGTTAAACTCACAATAACCATATAGGTCAAATATTTCTGCCAATCTCATGCAGCTGATAATTTCAAAAGAGATAACATACTTTCTATTTATTGAAAAGATATAAACATTAATGAAGATCCCATGTCATATGTAATTCCTAAACCCAAATCCATTCTTATATCCTCTTTATTTTCGTTGACTGGACCCCTGGGTTAAGTTCTTTCTATTTGAATGGCGACTCTGACAAACTCACCACACGAGTGATATGGACCAGGCAAAGACCATAGAGAACTCGGTGGACCATAGGTCCCCCCTCGGAGAACTAGTGGGGTGTTGCAGTCCCTCGAAAAACTAGTGGAACAGTAATAATAACCAATCATAGAGCTCCGTATGGAGGCCAATACCACGTGGCAAGTATATAAATATCAATAACTCTAATCATCTTCTTCTCCCACCCAAACTAGATGCATAGGGTTCAAAATAACTCATTTATATGCATAATCAAATGAATTTCAGGATAACTCCTCATAGTCATAATCATTAATTTCTAACAATACAAATGATTTCAATCTTTTTCAGAACAGCATCTTACAAGAAAGTTCATACAAAACATAATATACTTATATAAAAATTAGTTATAAAACCACTCACCAACTTCATACTAGAGCATGCAACAGATAGAAATTTAGTTACCTGGTCTCCTGGTTAACAATTAAATACAATCAAAGTCTAACATCGAAAACGCCACAACAGGGTTTATATTTACAAACAAAATTAAAATGTTATTTCTAAAGTATTAGAGTAGGCTACTCACAAAATCTTAGCCTCTAACTCTTCCTCTAAAAGCTTCAACTTTTACTCAGAATTCTAGCCTAAAAGACTTTTTTTTAAAGGTTTGGAATGAGAACATATATATATATATATATATATATATGATTATTTAGACTTGATTCCTAAATTTTTCTTTTTTAAATATCCTTTAATTATTAGATTGTATCATTATAATCATCAAATTCATAACGTAAATAGAAAAACCCTAATTTATAACTTATGTTCTATCTTCGAAGGACTTAGCTAATTAGATTTAATACGAGCTAGGTTATTCTCACTACAGAAGTTAAACCACTGATATGACCGTTGAAGTTAATTTCCTATCTATCATGATACTATCCTCCAGATTATGGCTCAATCTAACAGTGAACAAACTTAAAAATGCTATTTTACTATTCAGGACTCTATCTGCTAAATCTAAAAAATAAGTTAAAAATATACCTAATAACTTGCCACCTGGAATCAAACTAACGATCTAACCATTGAAATTGACGATTTGGATGTCCCAAATAGGCTGACCAAATTTTAGTTCGATCCAACGGTTAATAATGTCAAAACTATCACTTTTCTAAGATTATCTTAGATATGTGCGAAAATTGTTTACTCACTCCAAGCGACACCCACTACCTCCTATATATAGGCTTCTCAAGCTCCTTCACTCTAGTGATTAGTTAATATGGGGCTTCTATACCATGTTATACTTTTCTAGAATATCACCCACACACACAAAATAATAATAATAGTAGCAGCAGCAGTAGCAGTAGGAGCAGCAGCAGGAGCAGCAGCAGTGATGATAGAAGTAGTAGTGGTGGTGGTGATAGTAGTAGTAGTAGTATAGTAGTGGTATAGTAGTGGTGGTAGTAGTAATAGTAATGGTAGTGATAGTGGTGGTGGTAGTGATAGTAGTGGTGATGGTAGTAGTAGTGGTGGTAGTAGTAGTATTGCCTATATCTAAATTTTTATTAACTTAATACTAAAATATATTTATTTATAAATTTAATTAAATTCTGGATATAAAAAATAAGGATGTTACACCTTCCCTCCTCTTTTCTCCCTTTGCCTTCATTAAAATTCCCCCCTCTTTTTGTTGAACTAAACAAGGCCAAAATGCCTCTTTTATTAAAAGTATAGGTCTTGCTTTAAATTTAGGTATTTCAACTGGATGAATTTTATTAGGATTTGCCCTTTGAATCATAGCTGGTTTTGGAATTTGTTTAAATCTTTTTAAGGGCATTAGTTAGGTTATATTTATCGACTATAAATTAAAGGTTTGCTAATAGGGGGTTTTCTTCGAGATAGAAAAAGGAGCATTTAGACTAGTCATTACTTATAAAACCTTTTCTTTTAAAATTTTCAGGTTGAACCAAACTTTGAAAAAAATTAGAAAATTGTTTTTATTTCATATTTTAGGTATTCGTAAATAAAAATATCTAAATAATTAAAATAAGATAAAATTTAAAGCATTTAGTTTTAATCTGAATAGAAGAATAATAAAATATGAGCAAGCCCATTCATCATGGTCAGAACTCATAAGTCTATTCTTAAACACGTAGTATTAGGTGCTTTGTATCAGAAGAACTATTTAGAACTATTTATCATGGCATGGATGTAGTGTTAAATGAGCAAGGGCTACTGCATTTTTTTAGATGGAGGCGAGTAAAAAGTTCGTTCGTGAAAGCAAAGATTAGATTTGGCACTTGGAATATCAGGACATTGTATGGGAAATCTATGGAGGTAGTGGGAATTATGAGGAAAAAAAGGATTAACGTCATCTTATGCCTACAAGAAACTAAATGGGTTAGAGAAGCTTTCACGGAATTTGGAGTGTTTAAACTTTGGTACATAGGAAAAATGAGTATAAGGAATGATGTTGGTACCATCGTTGACGGAGGATGGAAGAAGAATAAGGTGGAAGCTAAGAGGATTGAGGATACAATAATATCTTTAAGAATGATTATTGGAAATGACACTATCAATATCATTAGCGTCTATGTACCTAATGGTGGTTTTTGGTTTTGAGTAGTTTAGTAATGGAGGATAATCTATTTTTGACTTTTCTCTTACATACAATCTCAAGATTGTCAACACTTGCTTTAAGGAGTGAGAGGAGCATTTAATAATAGATAAGCATGGAGTCTCAAGAACATAGACTGATTTCTTTTGGTTAAAAATCCCGACAGAAGACTTTATACTGATTGTAAAATGATCCTTAGGTATTCTGGTCTTGTATTAGTAATAATTTGCGATTTTTTTTTGAATAGGAATAGAGAAGAGAGGATAGGTTCATTACAGGAAAAAAAAAGATATGGGAAGTTCCCATAAGTAATTGAGCTTGAGAGCCAAATGAATCGAAAGATTCATGTTTGGTTTGGGAACAGATCATGGAAGTTTCACAGGATAATCCTTGATGTGCGTTTTAAGAGTACTAGACAAAAGTATTATCAAGTTGTTAACCCTAAGTTTAGGTGATGGCAATTAAAGGGTTACAAGCGGGAGTTTTTCAAAGAGACTCTTCTGAAGGAAGGGTTTTGGGAGTTGCAGGGAAATACTAACATCATATGAAAGGAGATAACTATGAGGGTTTCCAAGGTTGCTAAAGCAATTTTGGAAGAATCCAAGAATTGTGGTAAGAGAGATAAGGAGACTTGGTGTTAGGATGAGAATGTACTAGAGAAAGTCAGATAGAAAAGAGATTGTTTCAAAACCATGCATTGATGCAGTAATACGAAAAATTGGGAAAAGTATGGTTTGGCCAAAAAAGAGATGAAGAGAGTAGTGAGTGAAGAATGTTCTAAAGCGTATAAGGAGTTTTATAAGGAGTTAGGAACAAAGGTAGGAAAAATAAATATTTAAAAGATTGCAAAGCAAAAAGAGAGGAAAAAGAGAGATTTCGACCAAGTAAGGTGTATAAAGGACGAAAAAAGTAAAGTTCTAGTTACTAATGGAGATATTAAGGATAGATGAGAGGCTTACTTTTACAAGTTGTTCAATGAAGGAAGTGAATGTTCAACTTAGGACTTGAAGAACTTGTTAATTAGCAAAAAAGAATAAAAATTTGGCTTTTCACCGCAGGATCTGTATTGGGGAGGTTAAAGCAGTTCTTAAGAAAATGGATAATGGTAAAGCCATTGGACTTGCAATATTCTTATTGAAGTTTGGAAATGTGTAGGCAATGAGCCAATGAGGCTGAATTGTAACTAACCAAGCTTTTTAATGAAATTTTACGCTTCAAGACTATGGCGGATGAATGGAGAAAAATCATTTTATTTCCTATTTACAAGAATAAAGGAGATATTCAAAACTGTGTAAATTATAAAAGGATAAAAATTATGAGTCGTATAATGAAATTGTAAGAAAAAGTGGTTGAACATAGGTTGAGATTAGAGACTTCCATTTATGAGAACTAATTTGGATTTATGTCAAGGAGATACATAATAGAATCGATTTATATACTAAGGGAATTAATAGAAAAGTATAGGAGTAAAGGAAGGGAATTACATATAATTTTTATTGACTTAGAAAAAACTTATGATCATGTGCTAAAAGAAGTACTTTGAAAAGCTTTGGAGAAGAAAGGTGTGTGGATTGCATGTATCAAAGCCATACAAGATATGTGTAAGAAGGCAACCACTAGTGTGAGAATGCTTGAAGGTGAAACAAAAGACTTTCCTATCAAGATTGGGCTACACTAGGGATCTTCTTTTAGCCCTTACTTGTTTAATCTTGTTTTAGACTTCCTAACTGAACTTATTCAAGAAGAAATCCCTAAGTACATGGTTTTCACTGATGACATAGTTCTCATGGTTAAATTAAAAAAAAACTAAACTTATGTATTTATTTCTATAAGAATAAATTTATAAAATATAAAATCTGAGTTATTCATTTTTCTAGTCCTAGGGCAGAGATAAGATTATGAGAAGAAAAGGAGAAAGTGGAAAAGAAAAACAATCTGGACCTGGTGCAATCATGCAAAGCACCCATATCACATCCACATGCTTGTCTCTTATGCATAGAGCTAGGAAAACGGATCGAGCCCGTCAGGCTGACCCGTTTAGTCCCGAAAATTATGAGGGTTGGGTTTGAAAATTTTCCCTTCAAATGAGAAATGGACTTGAAAGGGCTGACCTTGTAGGGCCGATGGCCTACAGGGCCGGCCTGTTTAGGCCCTTTTAATTTTTTTTAATAATTTTTTTGTATAATGATCATATTATTAATTTTTTTACATTGTTAATGACATTTCAAATACTTAATTATTATTATCGTTTTGAAATTAAATTTCACATAATGGTTTAATTTATTTGGTTTTAGACAATTATTTGTCCAATTAAATTTTAAAAATAGGTTAATTTGGATTTTAATAATGATTTGATTTATATTATATGTGTTGATATTTTTAAAACTATATATTTGATAAGAGAGTATTTTTATACTTATATAACTTGTGATGTGATTCGATATTTTAAATTAGAAATTTATGAGTTTCAATAATAATGCTTCTCAAACTAAAATAAACTAATAGTCAAATTGTGAAATTTAAAAGTGAAATTCCTATAAAGAAAAAAAAACTTCATATTTTTGCTACAAAAAAAGAGCACTTAATTATAATGATGATAAAGTTTTAAAAAATTAATTATAGTGTTTTTCTATTACACATCTGTACTATTGATGGAATTTTTCGATGTTGTTGTTTTGTTGATGAATGTTTTAGATGTAGATGGATATTTAGATATCATAATATTTTATATTTGTAACTTAATTTTATTTATAGTTATGTTTTTTATTAATTATTTCATTGGTTTGTTTGTTTTTTAATAAAAAAATATGAGAAATATAAAAAAATAATATTCTTTTCTTATACAGGTAAAAAGCCCGCAGGCCAGCCCGAGCCTGTCAGTTTAAGGGCTGAGCTTAGTAAATTAGGGTATTTCTGAAATTTCGGCCTGTAGGGCCTGCTCTTCTAAGTCCGTCAACCTTGCAGGGCCAACCCGAATTCCCAGCTCTACTTATACAACAAGAAAAATCAATTAATGTGAATGGTGTAATATATATAATTAAAATGAGTTGTATTGCTTATTGATAAGATTCAAGATACAAAAATTTTAAAATTGTTAAGGGAAAAATTGGGTCCAGATCCTCCCAGAGTCCCTCCTTCTTATTTTGTTCTCAAAATGTCACCTTCACTTGTAGATCAAAAAATGAATAATTAAGATTTAGTATTTTTAAAAAATGGATGTTCACCCTCTTTCTCATATTTAACAATTGGGATTTTGAGAAGGAAAAAAAAAACAAGAAGAAAGAGGATTTTGAGAGAATTTCTATCTGGAAAAATAGTGTGAGTTAGGGAAGATATCAACCCATATAAAAATAGATTTGCCTAATCTAACTCATTTTATGTCTCACCTCATATGGGCTAACCTATATGGTTAAGGCTAGCTCATATAGTCTCACATTTATTTATTTATTTATTTTTGGATTAATATAATTTTTAGTTTTTTAAGTTTATCTTTATTTTAATTTTGATATCTTAAATTTCAAATCATAGATTTTGATGTCTAAAGTTTCTTTTTATTTAAAACACCGTCCCTATAATTTAATAAAAACTTAGATCATTTTGCCTTTTAAGTGATTAAAACTTATGATTTGAAACTTGAAAGATCAAAACCAAAATGAGAATAAACTTGAGAGACTAAAAATTATGTTAACATATTTTTTTTTTATAACAGTCTCGAATTTATTTTATATTTAACTAATTGTTGCAAAACCTTTCCTATTAGGAGGTGTTTGATTAACCCAAGAAGTACTTTTCTGCAAATTGAGGGAAAGTCCTTCAAGTATTTACTTCGTATACCGTAAAAGTACTTTTAAAATTATGATTTTATTTCTATCCAAATATTTCTAGGTTTGCTTTATCTTCTTCCTTAAAGAAGCATTTTAGGTGAGGATCATTCTTTTTTTTAGAATGGCAAATGTGTAATTACAAAACGTTGAGTTTGAAGGTCACGTGCAACTAGAGGTGGGTAATGGGCCGATCCTAAAGGCCATTATAGCCCATTATATGTCATATATACTATCAAGCAATTTTCGAAACTCGACCCTAATGATCAAGGCTTGGGCTTATAAGCTCTAAATTTTTTTTTAATTTTTTTAAAAAAACAGTCCAAATTCAGTTATTATGGGGCTGCAAATTGAGGCTGTCTGAGTTAGATCCCTTATTCAAATGTGTCCAACTTTACAAGTTTAGGTAGAAACTGAAACCATGGTTTGGGGATCCCATGATCCACATGTCAATTTTTGGAAAATCTTTCTTCATCCTATATCAGGTTATTCTTGAAGTATCAATCATATTTAGAAGTCACAAATAATATGTTCGTGTGAATCCCTTAGCTTTTGTCCCCCCCCCCCCCCCCCCCCGGTAGAAACGATGGCTAAACACTAAGTAATATGAGGATTAGATCCCACACAGTCTTTGTCCACAAGAGGCCTTTGATTATCCGGGGACGCATCAAGTAAGACAGGAAATCCCTAATTTAGTAAGAGCATCAGCCATTTTATTGCATGCTCTTAAAAAATATTTCAACAGGGATTCTAAATTGTCATTATGAGGGTTAACTCTTTTTGCTTCTTGGTGTCATATATTTTCATTCTTCTCAGTGAAGTGGGTTCGTTTAAACTTTACTTTGTTGTGTTACCAAAAAAAAAAAAAACCATGGTGTAAGTGCGGCACGAACTAGGTTGGGTCGAGTTTTCCTGATGGATCGGACCTATCTTTTGGGCCCTAAACTTAGTTGGGCTAGGGGAACCAAGTGAAAATTTCATTTTTAAAGAACAAAAAAGAATGAGTTGGATTTAACAAAGAGGGGAGTTGAGTTTAAAATAGATTTTTTTGCCAATATAACAAATGAAATATAAAAAATATAATTAATTAATTGTTAGTACGTGTATATATATTTATAAAATATAAGATTAAAAATGTTTTTTAAAAAATAATTTTTTTAACCTACAGAAAAATATTATTTTACCTTAAATATAATTTCATGATTTAATTACTCTATCAACCAGTTTTTTAGCCCAAAAGCAAAAAAATTTTGTTTTTTCCATGATTTTGATCCAAACCATAGTTTTGCAAAAAATTAGAGTGTTTGGATGACTTTTAAGCCTAAACCATGGTTTGGGATTCACAAGTGCTTTCTCAACAATTGCCAAACACTTTTAAAGTCTAAACCTTCCCTTTTATTTTTTTACTTTTTATTTATTTACTAGTAATTGAGGACGCATTTTAGAAAATCATCTTGTAAATAACAAACTTAATTAATAGGGCAAATAATTTGCATATAATAAGCGTCTTTGATGCAAAGTCCTGCTCTTTATAAACCAAAAGCGGGTCTACAAGTTTCTATGCAACAAGTATCCCTTGCCTAAGGCTTCTATTTCAATTCTTACAGCTCGTTCCCATTTTTTCCTTCTCCAGCACTTCCAAGTTGGAAGTGAAATTGCTGGGAGTCTGGTTTTTTAATAAATTAAATTTCAATTGAATTAATTATGTACACTAAATATTTTGCTTGAGAAAATCATGCCCCCTATTGCCATAGAGGTGAAGAGACGGTTTAACTCAGGATATAAAACACAGACAATATTTACTGATAAGCATCATGTCAATCATTTTTTATTTACAAAAATATGATGACAAAGCAGAGCGTAGCCTTTTGAATCTTGAAACCTGAAATCTGACTTTTCTACGTAGATTAATTGGAAATATTCGAAATCAGTAAATAATTCTCTAAACATGGATTCCCTCCAAATGATGAACCAAGAGCCAACTAAAGGAACAACTAAAGGAAAAGGGTATCGAAACATCCTCTTCTCTTCTCACTCGTATCCTCTGTGATGCAAAGCGAATCAATCCCCTCTATTTTCTTCTCACCCACCCATCATCTAAATAACATTTTTGCCACAAAACAGAAATTCAGAGTCTCTACTGTCAAGAGAGAAGAACAAAATAATGAAATGTCATTAACACTCAATAAATGAAGATTCAATAAACCCTCTTTTAAGGTAACCAAATCCTTCCTCCTGAAAGATAACAAAAAAATCTCAAAATTTTCGGGGACTTGTTAAATCCCCCTTCAAGTAAGATTAAACAATCGCACGTACCAAAACTCATTATTTTAGGACTCTTTTGTAGACCCCAAACTAATTTATGATCTTAACCACCCAAACTAAGATCATAACCAATCAATGACACTTCAACACCTATTTCACCTAAGCTAAGATCATAACCAATCAATGACACTTTAACACCTATTTCTCGCCGTTTAATTACCTAAGATAGCAGAAAATGGGATATCTATGGAAACTTTGGGAACTGAGAGATCTATGCTAACTTTGGTAGCTTTCATGAAGCCCAGAATAAGCGAACAAGCTTGAACAACCATGAGTAATATCCCCTTCTTATCAACGACTTGACCGGCCCCTCCTTTGGCGGCCGTAAACTTGGCAAGGTGAAGATCAGACACCTTGTTTTCAAGATGCTCAGGCAAAACATGAACCTTATTCTGGTACTTGTCGTCAGTCCCATTCTTGCTCCACAAATCAAGCAGAGCAACCACATGGCTTGTGCAAGACCAAGACAACACAAACCTAGGGTAACCTTTGTATACGATGATGCATTTGTCTCTCTCAGGAAAGACCCATTTGTCAGTTTGAGGATTGACGACGATATGTGTCATGCCCGAGAAGCATTGCTCGTGCCCAGCATAGATATCGCTATCATCGTCCAATGTAGTATCCATGTAGTAAATAATGGTGTTGTTCTTCATCTTCTCTACGTGTTTAAACACATCGATATTACCCCCGTTGATAACAAATATGTCTTCCTCAAAAACACCATCGCCAAGAATCTTAATGACTGAGAAACCTTCTAGGTGAGCTTGAACTGTTAGGTTGGAATCAACCTCGTACACAACCACGTCAGCACCAGCCTGCTTCAGTGCTTTGGCAAATCCCTTGCTGGCATTTTCAAATCCAAACACAATGGCTTTTTTGCCAGGAATCGTCATGTTGGTGGCTCCCGTGATAACAAAAAGAGAGCGGATGAGGAAGTTACTGAACTGTTGACACAAACATACAACATACCAGATATAATGTTGAGTTTTCTAAAACTAGCGACAGGATGTTAAATCCAAGCTTGCTATCGTAAAAGGTTATCCTCTATATATTAAAACATGGTTATTAAGAACTACGTGTGTGCGCGTGCGTGTGTGCGTGTGTATACATGGGTGTGTGTATAATAAATGATTGAGAACAAAACAAGGGGCAACAAATTTATTGAAATATGATTTAAATTAACTTCACTTACCCATATTCTGTGAAGTTTATACTACTTCCCGTTAAGAATTAGCTGGGAGATTGAATTCAATCATAAATATAAAAACCCAATTCACCATGTCTCTTAAATTTATAATTTTTCTCCAAAATTTCCTAATTGCAAAACGTTGAGGTTTCCTGCACATGACTAAAAAAAATAATTTAGGAAAGGCTAAATGCATTTTGTTATAAATAAATCACTCAACTAATTTCTTCTTTAATATTCTCAAATGAATCTCATACTAAAAAGAGGAGATAATATATAAATTAAGCTAACAAAGATAATCAAATCCAAAAATTTTTAATAAAATTACACAGAAGATCATCTAATGTCCAACATCGTAATTAACCACATCATTGGAATTGCAAGAATTTTTTTTTTTGCATAATAATAAAAGCTCATCAAAACAAATTTAATATTGACTTCCTTTTATCAAAAAAAAGTACAATTTTAAATATTTAAATAAAATTAATATAATTTTTAGTTTCTCAAATTTTAAATCATAAAATTTAATTCTTTAAAAGACAAAATAATCTAAATTTTCCTTATATCATAAGGAGCAATGTTATAAATGAAAAAAAAAAAGTTTAAGACACCAAAACTTATAATTTGAACTGAGAAACTACAAACGAAATAAAGACAACCTGAAAGGCTAAAGTTTGTATCAAACCTTTAAATAAAATGGTTTGAAACATTAAAAATAAGAGATTATGAGACCGTCCCTACTTTTGAAAAGTCAAACAAAACAATTAGGGTAACCAACGAAAGAGATAACAATTGCGAAAATGATAAAAATAAAAAACCAAAAAATTGAAGAACACCGACCGGCATTTGCCAGAAAAAATGGCTTCTACTAGTCCCAAGTTCACGAAGGCTGAGACTCATTAGATCTGAAGAATTGACTCGTGCAAAAGTCAACTTTGTAGCTGCTCTAAAGTTAACAGAATTTCAAATCTCAGACAGCTCTAAAACTAAACTGCATGTTGTCGGTGATAGTTACCTTCCTCTTGGTGTCAGAGCCGTTGACACTGATGGCAGGGAACGACAGAGTTCCATCAGCTTGCATCTGGTAAAGCCTCTCCACTCCAGCAGCGCTGTCTTCAGAGACACCAACGAGGCTCCCCTTCATATTGTGGTACCTGTTGGGGTCAGTGTTTAAGCCCTCTCCGATGATACTGAGAACAGCCCGCAACTCAGCATTTTCAGTAGAAGACGGGTCTGGCAGCTGACCAGTCTTGGCATAAATCTCTTCAGCTTTCACACCTTCATGGATCAAGAAGGTAAGGTCACCACCGAAGTCAACAATCAGATCGGGACCACCAGAAAGACCCCAGTTAAGTGCACGATCCGTACCCCGCCAATACCCCTTATCCGCCTTCTTTCCCATCCGAGAGTCGGAGGCGTCGGCGGCGGCAGCGTCATCCTGACTAGGGAAGATGTAACAGGGAAACCAGCGAACTTCGGCTCCGAGAGCTTCTAGGAGTTTGGTGAGGCCGCCGGTTTCACTAGACCTGTGGCAGGAAACGGTGATTCTGGCGCCGCTCAGAGGCTGTAAAGAGACGAACTCTTTAAGGCAAGTCTCGAGACCGGCCATCTCGACCCCGGCAAGCTCTTCTATGAGGCGGACGATGTCGGTATGAGAAAGGCCGTCGACGAACGCCATGGAGGCGGCAGCTGCTGTTTCCACCAGAAAAGAAGAACCTGCGCGGGGAATAGAGTCCAAAGGATGGAATCGATAGAGCCTCGGAGGAGAAAAAATAAAGCAGGAGCGGGCTATTTATAAGGAAATGGACGGTGGAGATTGAAAGTGGGGCGTGAATCCTGGTCTCTGGGATCTTTCTCAGGAACGGTGCCGCGTCGGCGTGTTCTGGCATCTGCCCGTCAAGTTTTGGGTAACTTTATAAGCAACCTGAAAATAAATAAATCTTTTTCCTGAAAAATATTTCAAATTTAAAATAAAAGAAAGCTCCCCGTTACCGTTCAGCCCACTAATATTACCTTTATTTCAATTTATAAGATACATCAGTAACATAATTCTTAAAGTTTAATATATTATTAAGTTTATTTTTTTAATATATACACTTGAAAAAACAGATAACAGTGTAAATAATAATAAATGAAGGGTAATTTATTCATTTATGTGAAAAATTATAAATATGATTAGAAGGGTATAATTTGAGTAAATTACAAAAATTAATAAATATCATTAAATAATTAAAATCCTACCCTTTATAAACTTTCAAAAATACACTTCATTTAATATTAATATCTAATTAACTTTATACTTAATTAATGAAGTGTATTTTTGTAAAGCAATATCATTACTGATTGAAAACATTTTATATTATGAAATACGGAACCATCTGAAAAAATGTTTTAAAAATCTTTTTTCGCCAAAAAATTGTTTTATAAATCAAAGTAGAGGAATTATTTCATTAGACGTTTTAAAATTTCTTTTCTTTGTTTAATCTCATTGTTTCCTATAGAAGGTTCTGGCAATTTCTCCCCCAATCAAAACTTCGAATCTTTTTAATTATGAACCCTAAGTTTTCCTCTTCAAAGTGGGTTTGCCTAACCCAGCGCATGGCCGTCCTATTTACTGATCACCATCTGTCTATCGATGTAATGGAATATCCGCGTAAATTGTTTGAGTTTATTGCATTAAATAAAAGGTGATTTTAAATAGGCATGAATCCAACGGCCAATTATTATTTTACCGAATTATAATTCAGATTTATTATATGGTTTTTCATGAGCCCCCGGCCCGTTGACGGATTTGAGCTAATTTTATAGAAAAGCAGGTGGGATTCTTTGCCGTCACGGGGATGCTTCGTTGTTAAGGCAAATGCTCGTTTTTTTTCGGATTGATATAAAAGTTGAGAGGAGAGAAAATATAAATAGAAAAAATAGAGATAAAAGAAAATTAGAGAACAAATATTATTGTTCTTTTTGTTTAGATAAATGAGAGAAAACAGAAAGAAATAAAAATGAGCAATATTTAAATGGCTAGAATACTTTTTTTATGTAAAAGATGTTATATTTAAAATTCAAATTAAATACCAAAATATATAGAAAAATTATCCTGACATTATCATCATCAAATAATTTAAAATCAAATTATTTAATAAAGATATATTTTCATGTTACCATATTTTAAAACCAAATAATTTAAAAAATGTTATTTTTTAAGTTAAAAAAATAAAAATGGATAATTTTTTGAAAATAGGTATAATAAAAAAATAAATTATACATCATTCAACATTATTAATAAATACTAAAACTATAATATAAAAATTAAAGATGAAGGACACAAACTGAAAATAAGTTTTCTCCTCATTTTCTTTCCATGGAGAGATAAGTTGGGAAAAAAGTAGGGCTTTTTCTGCATCTTATTCTCCCTTTAACTTTTCTTTCCTTCTACCTTTTTTCTCTTCTAAATAGGAAGAACCCATTTTTTTTCCTATTTTCCCTCCTAATTTAGTAATTTTAATTCAACCGATAATAGTGACAGAAAATATTTCATAGTTAATTCTATTGGCAATTCGTTGCTAAGCTAATTAGTACTACTAAAACAAAAAGGTATTTTACACTAGTTAAAATGGGCTTTTGACACAAAAATACCAACTTATATAGAAAACTGCTAGTGTTAAAATGGTAACCAGTGTAGAAAATAATACTTTTGAGACCGATTGTTGTTCCAACTCGTGTGAGTACTAGCAATTAATAAAAAATAGGTACACTTTTTGGACTGGTTGTATTTGTTATCACCAGTCTAAAAAGTGAACCTTTTTTTTAATTATTATTTTTTGTTATGCTAACTAATTACTCTTATGACATTTGTCTTTTCAAGATTTTTTTTTTGCTTGGTTGCTCTATTTCACTCCCTCTAAAGAGGTTAAATGATTTTTGAGCACTGGATTTTGTAGATGTAAGTTAGCCTACTGTCTGCATTGAGTTGAAGGCCAATTCATTTTGCAAATATTGTTGAAGTCAAATCCCAACACTATTGGATAGGGTGCTATTGTTCAATAATAATAGGCATTTTAATTATTAATTAGCATTAAAATGGAACATACAAAATATTCCTATGCTATAGTTTGTGGCAACAAAAGGGAAGAATATATATAATCTTATTTAAAACAGTTACAAAACTGACCTGGTTCCGATTTGATAAGCTATATTTCACATGATTGACTATGATTGAGTGGAGTAGGTCTTGGTCACCAAAGGAAGCCAAGCTGAAGGTTTTAGTTTCCTTTGTGATCAAAACCCTATACTTGGTCATACTCAACCTTACAAAACGTAGCTTACACATAAAATTAAGTCTCTTATGCTTTGTTTCTTTAAACAAGAGTCTTCGTGTTTCCTACCCCGACCAATAGCTTAAGGACTTTTACATATTTCATTTTTTGGGACATCTGCAAGTCTCTTATGCAAATACAAAATTAAGTCTCTTATGCTTAGTGTAACAACAGTTTTTCTAAATCGGTTACTAACTTTTCTAAATCACTATTTAATGATGCTAGTCATGAGAGAAAAGAAACTTAGTATAACATTTGAAAATGTTACCATGGTTATAGAAGAAGCTTGAATCACATGAACAGTTAACCATGATAAAAAAGAATTAAACTAATTCTTAGAAATACTTATCATAGTTAAAAGAGATAAACTCATCTTTCAATACTTATTCATGATTGAAAAAAATAAAAATAAAACCTCTAAAAGTTATCATGGATATTAGAATTTTATTATAACAGTTGCATGCAAACCAAGAGTAACAATGTTTCACAATAACTGAGCTTTGGGTATTATGAAGTCCAGCATGTCACATTCAACTACAAGCCCATAATAAGATATTTTCTAAATAATACTTTTTATAACTTTCTAAACTAATAGTACTCCAATATTTTCGAAAGACATTGTGAATTCACAATTTACAAACACATACGAATAGCTAAAGGCTTATGACCTTCTACCACCATGTAATCTAGTAACAATTTATTAAAAGTATATAGTTAATACAAACAGTCTCAAATAAATTAGAGTATGCAAAATAAACCATATGTGGCAATATACAATTACCCATCACATAATAAAAAAGAGGCTATACAAAATTAACCTGATAGCCAAGCCTTCGGCGCCTTCCTTGACAAACCAGCGCTAGAGCTATCATCTGAAAATATTAAACCATAGAGTAAGACAAAAGTTTTAGTAACTGACAATCTTACTTATCAGGTATACAAGAAAGTACTTGGGAGGTATCAAGCCAGACAATTACAAAAATCACAAAAATACTTTATCAATAATGAAAGTGAACTAACTAAACATTAAATCTAGTCCTAATAACCCATTTGAACTCAAAATATTCTATCAAACCTCAACCCATTTTGAAAGTTAACATAAACCTAACTTCCACTATCTCAAAATCTAAGCATAAATAAGAGAAAGAAAATTAGGAATACTTAGTCTAGGTTTGGAAGCTTAAAAATACTCCCAATGATCTAAAATGTTGCTCCTTGGCAGAGCTCCTTCTTCTTCTGTTCTAATTTTCGATATGTGGTACAACTTAGCTATGTAGAATGTGTGATGTTTGCCATGGCAAATGGTACTCTTTGGAGCAACGAACAACATGGAGATTGTGTTGTCCATAATGTTATGACATTCACCAAGGTGAACAAACCCCTTTCGCCGCAACGAAAGAAAGAAAGGAAAACTTGTTATTTCGCAACGTTTGCCGTTGTTAACAACACAAAAGGCCAAACTTTAGAAATTCCGACTTAAACTCCAATGTTAGAGTTCCTAAACCTCAACCAACCAAATTGGATCACTAAAAACTCATTTTCTTACCCAAATCAAAGCCTATCAATACTAAGCCTTAAGATCTAATTTCCATGATGGTTCATGTAACACTCTAAAGCCTATTTATTGAATTTTCAAGACATTCTATAGAAATTTAAATAGATCCGTAAGAATTAAAATCAATACATAATGAACACACTAAATGACTTATGATGTTTAGGAACTAGAGTGAAATGAAGAAAAATTGAGAGGAATGTGAAGACAAATTTATTATTCTACAAAATAATATAATGTATTACTAGTTTCTTTCAAATTATCTTACCCATTTAATCATCCATGAAGTTGACTTGTGATATATATACACTCACAGTATACACATAGTTTACACGTTTTAAAAATTGCCCAACAAATTAAAATCAACATTAACTATTTGCAATAAATTTTTATTTTCTCAATTCAAATGTGACATAAATTATGATTTTTCTTTTTCCCACAAATGTTATATAAAAATAATGTAATTCAATATATATTCTGAAGAAAATAAATAATGTACACACTTCATAAATTTAAATTTGCAAATGAAATAGCGCAATGTATTAATATTTCAAAATGACCAAAAAAACTTTTTTGTCTATTTGGTTTCAGAATACTCTTAGAACACTTATCATTATTACAATATCGAATACTTATAATAAATTCTTTCTAACATATTAATCACAATAAATTTAAAGATAGAAAAAATTAAACATCATATAACATTTTAGGTATGGTTATTTATTTTGACTTTACAGTAACTTTGGGGCATTTTCTTTATAGCTTATTGTATTGGGCATCATAATTGCTTTTGACTTTTTTTTTTAATAATATCTCAAAGTCTTTTTTTCTTTATAATCAGTTTTGACATTTACGTTATACGATATAAATATGTGAGAGGAGTTTTGTCTCGACTTATGTGAATGTGTTTATGAGAAGCAGCTCCAAACAAGCACATGATATTTGCTTATAATTTTAATGACCCAAGAGATTTTATTTCAACAATTATGGTAAATATTATTGGCTTTTAATTGTCAAGTTTCCCATGCAATCCGATCGAATCCAGTTTCGGTACTTATCACTTTAATGAACACTATAAAATAATCAAATCTGGGCCATCCATATCTCATTTGGATGGTCTAGATTTGATTTTTTTTAATTTTTATTTGTCCAGAATAATTATTTCAATATGTATAGAATCATTTTTTTCAAAAAAATATTTTTATTTAAAAATAATTAATTAAATATTTTGAATTTGAACCGTTCAAATAAGATATACACAGTCTACATTTGATGAGCTTAGAGTGCTCATCAAAATGATGAGTACTAAAACTGAGTCCTGATGCGATCATGGTCATTATCACTCTCATTTATATGTTTCCTGCTTTTAATAGTACATCATCATTTTCTTTAAATGGTAGTCGTCAGGACTATAGCAAAAACATTTTAAAACTATAAAACTTTTATATGTTACTTTTTTGAGCCATTAGCCTTTAGAACTTTGATATTCATAACCATTAGATCACCCAAGTGCTACAAATTTTTCTTGTCATATCATTTATGTTAGATTTAAGGTTTCGATGTTAACAAATTAACTGTTTTCTAGTTTAAATGAATTGATCGATCACCTGATCGATCAAAGGTTATTTGATCATGTGTCAGATAAACTGCTTCTGTTTTTTAGTTACTTAGCACTAAATTTGATCAATAATGTGTTAGATAAATCAATATTTATGAGTTGATTGATCAATTGATCGATTATTGATAACACTGTTTAATGTAAAAGACTGCAGAAAATTATCAATCAACTAATCGATAATTTAGTGTTCAATTAACTGTCAGAAAAAGTCACAAACCTTGGTAAAGTATTTGAAAGCTTTTATCGATCACATGATCGATCAAGCTGTTATCGATATGAACACAGATAAATAGTAAAGTCTTCTCACTTACTTTATGCTTTGTCAATTCACCATTAATCGATCACTTTATCCATTAGAACTTTGTCAATAACTTGTTCCAACAATGCATGATAATTTTCTTCTGGATAATCGATAATGTGTTGTACCAAAGTATTCTTTTAAGATCTTTTATCGATCAATCATGTATCAGTCAAATGATTGATCATTAACACCTTAATTGCACATATCTGTTTTGAGCATTTTCGATCAATTGGTCAACATTCACTTATTGATAAAATGATCAATCATCTTTATCTCTTTTCTTGTGTTTCACATAACTTGATCAATCAAGGTCTTTTCCTAATGTTTTCTGAAAACATCTTTCAACAAACATTTCTCGATCACTTAATCGATTAATCATTAATCGATCATCATCTATTCTGTGACTTCACTGTGAAAGTTTCTTTAAAATATTTTTCCGATCACTTTTCCTATCAACCATTTATCGATGAGGTATTCAATCAATACACTTTGAAAATATATTTCTCTCATACTTAGCTTTATCGATAATATGATCGATCAAATATTTTTCAATTATTTGTTCGATCATTGAACTAGTTCTTTTCATAACAAGGAAACAAAGACAAACTTAACTTGAAAAAGATTATTCTTGCATGATTCATTTAAAGCTCACTGTATTCATGTTTCGTCATTTATCGATCATGTGTTCGATCATCGTATGATCCATAATCTATTCGATAAATACATATATCTGATTCGGTCTTTCTTCTGATATTTAGTTGATAACTTGATCAATCAAATATTTATCAATCAAGACATCGATCAAGTAAGTTCAATATTACCTTTAAAGTATCTGATGATTGATTCTGTGCTTTCCATTCTATTGTATCAATATCATGATCATCACTTACTCTGTTACCCTTACAAATTGCCTTGAAAGAGAAGACTTACTTGTATCAAGAGATTTATGCAGATTACAAAGCTTAACAGTTATTTAATAGCCTGTAACCTATCATATCAGAAGCATTAATGACGAATTACCATTGTAACTGCCGAACACACGCAAGCTTTCTTCCAATAGCTAGAAGCTCTTTAATCTAACGGATAACTAAATTTCTCCAACTATAAAAGGCGCGAAGGGCGTTGAATGAAGGATTGCATAAGCTAGCTACCATCTGTTGAAAATTTACTGTTGCATTCAATGCTCTGTTTTACCAAACTTCAGTGTTTAACATTCATATACTCTGTAAGAGAGATTGATACACTTTACATTACTTATTTTCTGAGAGTAACTTAAGAGTGTGGACTCTTGAGGGGATTATAGCCTTACAGGTAGTAAGGGGGAGTGATTAAGAAATTTAATTATTGTATTAAGGCACCAAGAGCCCATTTAATTTTGGGAACATAGTGAAAATCTCAGAAGTGTTTTGAGGACTAGACGTAGGTCAAGTTGTTGAGATCGAACCAGTATAAACTCTGTGTCTTGGTTCTTCGGTGAAATCTCTCTAACTTAATCTCCTTTGTTTTATTTGCTTCACTATTTTATTATGTCAAATTTTTATACTTCACCTAATTCACCCCTTCTTGGATAAAGCTGCCACAACATTTGGTATCAAAACAGGTCTCTTCATTTAAAGACTTAACTATCTGAAGAGAGATCCTATGGCAGGTTTCAGAGATAGTGTGCTACCCGAAGGATGTTCACCATCAAAACCATCAGGCTTCAATAGAGAGAACTGTACTTTCTGAAAGATAAGGACGAAAATCTTCATCAAAGCCACTGAGTACGGGTTATTGGATGTGATAGAGCATGGGAACTATATTCTAAAGAAAACTATTGACATTCAGCAAGTTCCTAAAAGTCCCAGGGAATTCGAGAAAGAAGATAAAAGGCTGGTGCTGTTGAATGATGAAGCAATCAGCATCTTGACCTATGCTTTAAGCCAAAAAGAATATTTTTGAGTTTCCAATTTGGAAACTGCAATTGAAATGTGGGAGGCACTGGAGATTGCACACGAGGGGACAATCGGTATAAAATAGAGCAGAATCAACACTCTCACCATAGAGTTTGAATTATTTAGAATAAAGGATGGAGAGAGCATTTGAGACATAGAAGTTGGATTTTCACACCTCATCAATCACCTCACTGTACTCGGCAAGAAGTATAGTCAAGAAGACCAAGTAAGGAAAATACTAAGTGGTCTCACGAAGGAATAGGAATCAAAGGTAACAGCCATTGAGGAAATGAAAGGAGAATCGATTGGCTCTATTACTGTACTATTTAGAAGCTTAGCAGAATATGAGAGCAAACAAAAATACAAGAAGGAGATGAATAAGAAAAATCGTAAAGGCATCACTCTCAAGACTCAGGAGAGTGAAGATGACGATGCAGATGACTTGGGGGACGATGAAATGGGTGTCATAGTCAGAAGATTCAAAAAGTCCTATAGGAATAAAGCCGAAAGAAGATTCCAATCAAAATGCAAAGTGTAACATCCTGAGTTTTATCGGGTTTTAATAGCCTCTTTTGGGTTGATTTTGAGGATAGATTAGCAATTTAATCTTGATCTTGGTGTTTGGGTTGGATTTGAGGTTTGTTGGAGGAATAGGTGAACGTACCCCTCTCAGGGTATGTTCGCCGGCGCACCGGGAGTTTCAGAAGGGAGTGTCTTCTCGGGAAGGTTTGGCCGCGGCGAAGTCATAGGGACGCCGTGGCGAAGTTGTTCAGGTGAGCGAGAGTTTCCTCTCGGGAAGCTTTCGCCGCGGCGAAGATTAGAGTTTGCCGTGGCGAAGTCGGGTTTTCAGGCGAGTAATCCCTTTCGAGATTAGTTCGCCGCGGCGAAAGGTCCCGAATCTATATAGTCGCTGGAGGGTTCAGTTGTGCGAAAATTAGAAAATCTGAAGGAGGAGAGAGGAGCTCTGCTAGGGTTTCGGTTTTGAGGTTTGGGAAAGACATTTCTAAGGATCCATTACCTCAAGCAAGTGATTTTAACCTCTAATCTTCTTTCTTTCTTGGAATTTCTTGGAATTTCTAAGGATTTTTTGTGGAACCCTAGGATTTTCTAAGTTGTGATGGAATTGAGGTTTTTGACCGATTGTTTTGAGTTTAATTGATTGCTTTGGGTTAGTTTAAGTATTTAATCGGTGTAGTTTTCTTGGATTTAAAGAATCTTGAATTTTTGGGGTTAGGGTTTATGGAAATAGGTGATTTGGGATTGATGATGACAATGTAGAGGTTGATTCTGAGTTTTGTGATTTGGGTTGTGTTAAGGAGGGTTAAATTGGATGTTTAATCGGTTTAGATTTGTTGTTGGAACCTTAATTGCTCAAATGGGATGTTTGGGTGTAGAATTCCTATAGTGGGTCCTTGAGGTTATGAATTTTAATTGATGTTTGGAAAGGAAATAAGGTTTTAATGGATTGGTATGACTTTGGAGTGTTGCCTTGATAGTTATACCCTTTGAGTTGGTTAGAGTTTTGATGGGAGATAGGAATTTTGTGTCCCCAAGTGTTGTTTTGGCCACATTATTAGTTTGAAAGCTAATATATGATGGTTGTGTGTTTGTGTGCTTGTGTAAACCGGTTGTGAGTCTTGGTGGTGCACGGGGCCACATCGTTGGTTTGTTGTTCCTTGCTCAGGCGAGAGGTAACCACTTTCCAATCCTTAGTACTTGCTTCTGTGGTATTGTGAGTAGATTTATGTTTTGTGCTCTAAGTAGTAATTATGTTCAAACTGTATGTTGTGTATAAAAAGGAAAACCGTCTTGTGGGGTTTCGACTAATGATGAATGAGTTTTGGAATTGTGAAAGATATGCCACTGAATGAGGTTAATTGTGAAATGATTATTACTCTTTGATTATGATTTGAGCATGATGCATTAATTGGGAATTGGTGAGAGTTTTGTCTGTTACTACCACGTGGTAAGGCCTCTATTAATGCATGATGGTTGGCTCAGTACGTCCCCCATAGTGAGGGATAGGCCTTTTGGCTCCCTACATCCCCCAGAGTGAGGGATAGGCCTTTTATGGCTCTTTACGTCCCCCATAGTGAGGGATAGGCCGGCTTCGGCTTCTGAAATCCCCCAAAGTGAGGGATATGGTTGATGGGATTTGCATCATCGCACTTGCATAACTTTTTGTGGCTATCTTGTTATCATATTGTTTGTGAACTGCCCCACTTGACACCTCACGAGCACCTATTTAGTAGTACCTAGTATTGGAAAGGCTGGTTACTAGGACTTTGTCTCACCCCGTGGTTTACAATGTTTTCAGGTGAAGGTTCCGGGCGTGGGCCATCGGGAAGAGACGCAGAGGCTTGAGCTTGGTTAGCTTTAGGCCTCTAGCATTTGTATATGTATGACTAGTATATATTGCCACATTTAGGACTGTTGTTTGATATATTTGATTACCCGGCCTTGTTGTAAACTGGAGAGAATGTATCTCTTTATTTTGGTTAGGCCGGAGGCCATTGCTAGTGTTTTATGAACTATGGATTATTTGTTGGGAATCTTTAGATGGGCTGATGTGATGTGTTTTGTTACCCGGGCCGGAGGCTCGGAGGCCCAGTAGATGTAAATGAATGATTTCAGTTGCATGCAACGGTTTAAATGTGAATTCAAAATTATGCAAATTTCTTCCTACTATGGTAGTTCATTTAACAGATTTCCTTTTTACCATAGTAGTGATTTTATGATGAGTTTTAATGTTTTGAGGTTAAGGTTTTTACACAAAGCCTCCACATCTCAAAATGAGCCCAAAGGTCTGATCATCTTCTTCGAGTGCAAGAAGCCGGGACACATCAAAGCAGAGTGTCCTCAACTATCCAAAATAAAGGATAAAGACAAAAAGAAAGAAAAGTTTAGAAAAAAGAAGGCATTTGTAACATCAATCTAGGGAGATAGTTCTTCGAAAGAAGACAGCGATGAGGAAGAAACAACTAATATCTGTCTTGTAGCACGAGAGGACAGAGATTCAGAAACAAATGAGATAATTATTTCAGAACCCTCTTATGATGAATTATAATATGAATATAATGCGTTATATTCAGATATGGTAAGAATCGCAAAGGAGTTGGTAAGTTCCAAAAAGAATATAAAACTTCTAGAGGAGCAGCAAGCGAAGCAGATAGACACCACACCCCTAGTCTACACAGAATGTGAGCAGAACAAAAAGAAAGCTGAGGAGCTCACTAAAACCCTAGAGAAGTTCACCAAGGGCAATGAAATGCTCAAAGTGATTTAAGGAGCTCAACGATGTACAACGGATAAATCAAAGTGATTTAAGGAGCTCAACAATGAAATCCTTTTAAAATAACATACCGTGGAGGCCAACACTTCACGTTTTCCCTTCTCAAGCTCCAACCTTTAAGAGGTCTGCAAGAAGCAGCCTTTTGTATTTATTGTCTATGGCCATGGCTCACAGTGTTGTTGATTTGGGTGTCTAAGGTTGTGTCTTTTTTCCCTTCAAGCTATTTTCTTCCATCTCTCTTTTTTGGCTTCTCCAGTTTGCTTTAAACTCAACTCAAAACGGAAAATTATGTACTTTCTTCTTCCATTTTCAGCCAGATTTGAGCCGCTCGATTTTTGCAAAACCGTTCCTGTTTTTGGATTAACTCCAGCTTCTGGTCCAAAAATTGGTTGGAAGCAGCTCAAAATGACTCAACTACCTAAGTGGTTAATCTAGGCAAAATGAGCCGAAAAGTGTTTTGGTCACTGACCTGACTGATCCAACCATCTGGTCCGGTTTGGTTTCTAAATTATTGCCATATGGATTGATTCCGTCCATACAGAACCCAAGTTGAAGGTTCTTGGCTCACAACCAAATTTAGAAAATTATTTATTTATTATATTCTATTATGGAGAATCATCCAGGTGATGACGTGTCTATTTGGTTATGTTTTTTGTTTTTTAGTTTCCAAAACAATTTTATAAAACTATTTTTAATACAATTTTGAGGGAAAAAAACATGTTTGGATGATTGTTTTTAACAATTATTTTCAAAATCAGCTTAAAGTGTAAAATTAATTACTTGATATCATATTATAATGCAAATTAATTTAATAAAAAATCAAATAGAATGGCAAATAAATAACACAAACATAATTTTTTATAACAAAAATAATATGTATATATAATTAAGAAAAATCATATACATCCATGTATATAAAATCAATCTATAATCATTGCGCATATAATATGAACCAATTATAGAATACAAAATATGAATAAGGCATATGATTAAAAATTACATAAACTACTATTGCATTATAATGAAACAAAAAGCATAAATTGATGTCAAATATATTTGTCACTTAGTTATAGCTAACATAAAAAAAATATTCCTAAAATAGTTCAAACTAACATAAAATTACCATTGAACATAGTTCATCACCTAATAAAAAAACTACAAGTCCAAATATATCTTTATAGGCTTTCCAACCATGCCTTCTTCCTTTCCATAGGCATAACCATAAATAACTCATTAAGAACAACAACACAAATATAATCAGGGAGATCCATCTCATTAAGAACAACAACACAACTAGTAACAGAATAACTGAGAGATGATGCAGTTCCAACACTACCTTTACTCCTTGGCCTCCACCTCTAGCCTTGGCAAGTTGAGCTTCAGTCCTAGCTTTAGATGCCTCAATACATCCTTGAATTGCTTCTCCTATTTGCATAGACCTAGGTTATTTCTTCTTTTGATCAGAGAATTCAATACTTCATCTTTCACTGTGTGTAATGTGCTCAATTATGTCTGGGATAACATCATCTTTATCCTTATTAAGGTTTATATGAACTCTAGAGTAAAGATACCCATTCTCAAGTTAAAACTCATCATCATTAGAATTTGGTGGATCTTGTATAGATACATAACGAAGTACACCTGTTACAAATACTTTTGTTAAAAGTTATACTCAACAATTTATAATGTTCTAGCCCATGCTTCTTAAATGTGTAGCCTCAAAATGTACTTACAAAATAGGCATTTCAATTCAATGAAAGTGAAGACATTTAACTCAATAAACAGTACACACTTACCAAATATAATTACATACTACAATATAGTTCTTCTAAACCTCCTTATTAGTAGTAACTGTGTTTATTGTAGCATCCCAACCAACTCTAATGTGTTATAAATAGTGAGAAAATTCTTTATGCTTTCCTCGCAGCCTATTGAACTTTTACGTGATTTGGCTCGAACTAAAAAAGGGTTGGTATTTTGCCTTTAGTTTTTTGAAAAAAAATTTCAAACTTTAGATGAAAATACACCATTGTTCATATTTTTTTTTGGTTGCCTTTTAGACCATAATATCAAGGGAAAATCTTATTAAAAGGCCTTTGAAATAGTAGAACAACGAAATGTATACCTGAATAAAGAAAATTGCTTGGAGAGTCAGGTTTAAATTGCAATGATCAAATTAATCGTAAAAGTCATAATTAAATGATTGAGTTACAAGTGAATTAAAAATTAAATGATAAAAAAAATTAATTTCCCCTAAATTCTTTTTACCCCGTTTTCCGCTCATTTGCTAACGGCGATTGGGATAATTTCCGGTCGTACTCGCTGCGCGGATTTCCCCGCCTCCCTCACTCTGTCTCTTACTGCTCGCCGGTCGCCGCCGCCGCCGCCGCCGTCTCACCACTCAAGGTGGTCGGTGCTCTCAGCCACTCTTAGCTTTGTCTTCTCCCTCACTCTGTCTCTTACTGCTCGCCGGTCGCCGCCGCCGCCGTCTCACCACTCAAGGTGGTCGGCGCTCTCAGCCACTTTTAGCTTTGTCTTCATCGTCTTTGGTCAGGTACTCTTCGTCGCTTTCCCTTTCACCCTTGTCTTCTCCGCCGGTCAGCGCTTTTATCCCCTTGGCTCCGATCTTTGTCATCCCTTCCATTCCTCATCTAGTTTAGTTCGGTGAGCATATTTGAATAGATTCCTCCTTCATCTGTCTTTGCTTGTAAGATCTAAAACATCAATAATTTGTGTAGCTTTCATGGCTATTCAAAGGATCTGTATTAAAATTACTCATAATCAGCTATTTTCTTCTATTCGAAAACCAGCTCCTTCTTTTTCACTTCACGGGGTGAAGTAGCTGTTAATGTTTTCATGTAATCTGCATTTCTACGATTGGGAAACTGCTTAGAATGGGATCTCGGTTAAACTGTCATGTCTCATAGTCTCACAATATCTGGCTGTGCCCTCATTGGTCCCTTCTGGACAACATTGTCGCTTTTTTTTTCTTTTTTTGGGTTACATGATGACAATGTCTTTTGTTATTGCTGATTCCTCTCCTATGTTTTTGGTGCTGGTTCTTAATTGGTAACAACCATGGTTAGAAAGTGCGTTATCGGCTATTGTCCATAAGACTGAATAATCATAATGGTTGTTACTGCATACTCCTTCCATGGTCCTAATACTGGTTTTAATCGGTGATAACTATGATTAGACTACAGTTTATGTGATTGAGAAATCGGAATGGTGCATAATGATAATATTCTTCATAATAAATTCGAAAAAATATATTAATTGAGGAACCATATGTAATTGCAAATTGAAGGGGAGGAAACCTTGAAGAGGAATAGGATCTGGAATCTAGCAAAGGATGTTGAGGTTGGCTTCAAAGAGAATTTTGGGAGTGTCGCCGGAGATGCCGTCGCCAACACTCCAGGTTCTGCATCAATTCTCGCTTGAGAAGGTTGTTGACCACTGCAACAACCCCTGAAATGTCAGAGCCAAGTATGATCCCATGGTTGGTATGGGCTTGGTTGAGGCACCAGCTTGTGGAGATGACATGAAAATCCATATTAAGGATGATGAAAAGACCAGAAGGATTGTCGATGCTCGCTTCAAGACCTTCAGCTGTGGTTTGGGTGTTGCCTCTTCATCGATGGGTAGGTGGTCCTGTGAATGCCCTTTTGTCCCTTTCCCCTCTTTGTTTTTGTTTTTTGTTTTTTTGCTTTTTTTTTTTTTTTTTGATAAAGAAAAAATTGGGATGAATCTGTGCTTTGGGTGTTTTGCTGCAAAATTTGCTTTCTTCCCCCATCCATTTGTGTACAGGGATGTTTCAATTTGAACAAATTACTATTCTAAAAGTTTTTATCTTTTTGGAGTTTCTCAATTTCCATTTTATCTTAATGGAAGGCATTTTTTTCAACATTCTATTTTGGATTTCGCAGTATGGAAGAAGAACAAGCATGGTTTGAATTCTCTGAATATGATTGGATTGATGCACTAATGCTCTTTTCTGTGATGAATTTTCTCAAATGACTGACTTATGGAGCACTATGAAATAGATAATACTGTATTAATGTGGACATCTGCATATGATTATGAATTGGTTTTGTAAAGAAATGGAAATAAGCTATCTGAACTAACTAACTGTAACTAACTAACTGCTTCTTATATTTTTAATATAACAACCCCCCCCCCTCCCCCAAAAAAACCAAAAGATCCTTGCCATCAAGGATCAATAATCTGGAAATCTGGAAACTGGTTCTGGAGGCTGAACAATGAAACCCAAGTTGCCTCTTCATCAGGGAGTCCTTTCTATTGAACTAGAACTTCTGTAATAATCCTTCTTTTCTTCCTGCCAACCCTTTTGTTTAATATTTTCTCTGGATAAAGAGTGTTAGGGACTGCTGGCCAATCAATAGGTTGGTGTCTTTGCTTTACGCTTGGGTCTGGGCAGAGTTTAAGCATTGAGACATGGAATGTAGGATGAATTCTGGATTCAAGAGGTAGTTCCAGACAGTAAGCAACAGTACCAACTTTTTTCAGAATTCTGTAGGGACCAAAGAACCTAGGAGCTAGTTTTTGAGAGCTTCTAGTTGCAGCTGAAATCTGCCTATAAGGTTGCAATTTAAGAAAAACCCATTGGCCTTCCTGAAACTCCCTATCTGGACGTTTCAAATCTGCCCTTTGTTTCATAGTATTGGCAGCCTTGTGTAAAGGATGCTTTAGAACAACTATCATTCTTTCCCTAGCTTCAAAGCTTCTTTCAACAGCTTCAACCACAGCAGATCTGGGGATGTAGGGAATGTAAATTGGGGGTTTCTGCCCGTACAACAATTCATGTGGTGTAGCTTTAGTAGAAGTGTGGAAATTAGTGTTGGGTATCTTTAGCAGAATGGTGGTACAATACTAATTTAAGTGTGAAAATTAACTGCTTCTTATATTTTTAATATAACAGCAAGTATCCTTAACTCTAAGGAGCATGTGATACAAATGTATGTCAATTTCCTGAGAGACTTAAATTTCTCTTGTAGCTTTGATACAAGTGAGGGTGTTCCTCCTCATATGAAAGATATATATTATATTTATATGATTTACTTGCTGGTTATGACCTTGTCTTAATTTACTTCCCCACCTTTAGGGAACAATAATATTCTGTTTGTCACAGCTATTAAAACAGTGCCAACCTGTGTTATTTAAACTGGGCCAGCAGGATATCCATTGTGTTTCATACCCGAACGTGTTAACTTTTATTTGTTCTGGAACCCTTGCTTGAATTGAAGAAGAGGCAAACATATTATATTGAAGATGAAAGTATACAATTGTTGAGCATAATCTCTGTGCCCGTGCTGGAGTGTGGGTTTGTTTTTTAACTCCCTCTTCTGGGAATGTATACACAATCCCTCTGAGAAAGAAAACAAATGAGCTGTAGCCCATAGTTATTAGAGAATTATCTTAGCTTAGAAAGGGAGGCCATATTTACATCAGTTTAACTTCTGGAAAATGGAATTACAATTGATGCAAATATTTTCTCCCTTTGTTGGTGATAGCATACGAGGAGGCATTGAATATGAAGGTCATGAAGCCCAAATAACACTCCCTCAATTAGAAACCCAGCAAGCCCTCCAGAATGTTCAAGGGATTTATAGCTCTAGAATGCTTACATGGAGGAGGACATGGATCATTCCTTGGATGATGACACGGATACATGCGGAGCTTAACGTGACATATGGAAGGCCACCCCGAAAACCACCATGGCATATAAGTCATTGGAGTATGAACACTTGGACCTTGAAAAAGATAAGAGCACGTTCTAAGAGCCCAAAATGAGCATTTGAAGCCAATTCTCATGTTATTAAAGGCCCAACACAATTATATGTGCCTGGAGGAATCCATTAGAGCTATAATCTTTTAAATTGGGGCCCAAATGCATTTTGTTATGGATCATGGGAGTTTCAGAACGTGATTCAAATATATTCAAGCCCAAATGGATGCCTAAAAGGCCCATGCATGCTTATGGACGTGAATAGTAATTATGAAGATCCATTTGGAAGGTCCAAGAATATTCAAGAAGACGTCTTTATGTATTAGTTATGGTTAATTTTGTTTTTTTAAGTTTCCATTTTTATTTGCATTAAATAAGGCCTTTTGGTCAAAGATTGCATAAGAATATTTTAGGTTAGTTTCCTATTTTTAGGTAGAAGCCTTTTTCTTCAAGAAAAGGTAATTTCCTATTTCCTTTAGCCTTAATTGGTGCCAACCAAGATAGTCAATCATCATTAAGGCACATTTATGGCATTTATGACCTAGGTTTTTTTTATTCTAGATTGTTCTTTTGCTGCCTATGTAAGGCTACGTTTTTTTGTAATTGGGGATCAGATTTGAATGAATGAATTTTAGAGAATTTTTATTTCTCTTGAGTGAGCTTTGCTTGCCGCCTCGTATTCTCGTGGGAATACTCGACTGTATCAAGGACTGATCATCCTTGTGGTGTCTCCATGGCTAGGGTTGTAAGAGACAGGTTCTCTTAAGGTCCTACCTTTGATCGTTCGTCTAGTTTCCTAACTTGTTTCTAGCCGATCCGTATCCGTACCTTATATCATTTGGTATCAGAGCTAAGGTTTGCTAGCTTTCAAGTTCTATCCTTTTGGTGTTTTCATTTTTGTTGCTTTCTCTATTGCTTCCGTTTTCCTTTCGTTTCCATTCTTCTCATTCTGTCTTCCTCCTTTCTTCCTTATTTTCATTCCTTTTGTTATTTTTTTTTCGTTTTTTTCCCTTTTCCTCTCCTTCCCACCCATTGTTTTTTTTTCTATTCACTTGACTTGCTTTGCTCTTTTGAGTAGCAAAAAAAAAATTAAAAAAAATTCGTGAAAAAAAAGAAAAAAAAAGTGCTGTTGTGTTGAGACAAAAAAAAACAAAAGAAAAAAAAAGGGGCTGCAAAGTTGCTGAAAAAAAATTCGAAAATTTAAAAAAAAAAAAAAAAGGAGAAAGTTTCAGATTTTGGAGATTGCAGCATAAGAGACAAGTTTCCTAATTTGAAAGAGCTTCCATTGCAAGTCACAATTAATTTCCTAAATCTTTATACTTGGGTGGTAAGACTCCTACTTTCCTATTTCTACTTTACTTTATTTTATCTAGTTTCCTATTTTGAATTACTTTCCTTTTCATATTACTTTCCTATTTTCTTTCTTCAAGTTTCCTTCTTTCTTTTGTTTCCTATTCCTTTTCCTTCCTTTTCATATTACTTTCCTAATTTCAGTTCTTTTCTTGCAAGGTACTCACTTTCCTAAAGTTGTCTCAAGGTAGTACCTTTCCTAATTACTTTGTTTCCTATTTTCCTTTACTTTCACAACCTTATTTTCATTTTGCAATTTCTGCCTCCCTTTTTCCACGTTTTTTTTTCCTATCCATTTTTTTTAAATCATAAACTTCTTCTCTCCTCATTTTGCCCCTCCTTTTATTCCATCCTCACGTTTGGCCTATCCTTCTTTTCCCCTCTTTCACATAGTCACTGGTTTCTTACCAATTTTGGTTGTGAAGATTACCACAAACTGACATTGTCTCTTGATTTTGTTGAGTTTCAATCAAGAATATTATAGGAGGCAAGCTTGAGTGGTAAAAGGCAAGAGTGTTATGCATCAATTTAAAAGCCAAATTTGAGAGAAACATGAGTGGCATAAATTGTTTTGAGTGAAACACGTGAGTAGAGTGGTGAGGTCCATTCTTCTCCCTGTTTCTAACCTTTCAGGTACCAAATATGTATGGTCATAAAGAGCTTAGGGAAGATCTTAACTTCTTCCTAAAAGAAGTCCAAAAGCTAAATGCTGAAGTAGACCATTTGAAGTCTAATCGCAGCTCCAAGTCTAAAAGAGACTTGCATAGAAGATTGCAGGAGTTAAAACAAGGCTCCATGACTATTGAGGGCTATCATAATGAGATGGAGTTAGCAATGATTAGAGCTGGGATAAAGGAGACTCCAGAAGCCACTATGGATCGCTTTATACATGGGCTTAATCCTAGATTAGCTTGCGTTGCAGAAATGTGCAGCTTCATGGAGATTAAAGATTTGGTTTCTCTACTTAGTAAGCATGAGCGAGAACTCAAGAGACAGAAATGTTCAGAAAGACAATGCTCCTCTTCAAAGAAGAATAATCAAGAGAAAGATGTCATCTCTACATCAAATTCAAAGGAGATGGATTCCATTATTTCGAATAATTGTGAAAAAGAAGAGAGTTTGAGCAAAGAAACAAGTGCGATAGAGAACATTGAGTGTTGTGAAAATAATGAGAGTAAAAATGAGAGTGTTTCTTTGAGTGAAGAGAAACATGAAAAGAGTTGTGAGAAAAATGAGGTTAAAGGTGATTGCAAGGATATTTCTTTTATTACTAACCATCTTAATCATCCTTTGCCCTGTGTTTCTGGTGTGTCGCAGGTAACTGATTTGATTCCTAAAGTGCCACCCGATGGATTCTCATTTCATTCAAGCAATGTTGAAAAACATGCTGATAGCCTAAATTTTGTTATTCCTAATGACTTGGTGTCTTTAAGATGCTGTGAATTTCATGCATTGGATTTTAATTGTTACATGAATTTTGTTGTTCATTGGTGTTCTTATTGTATGCATATTGTGGTTAAGAGGCTTTCCTATTATTTGGATTTTGTTATTGCTTTAGTTTATGTTGTCGGTGCACGAGGAATTGAAATGATCATTTATATTTGGGTGCATGTGAGAAAGAAAAGCTTTCTAACCCAGAGCAATTTTCACCAACTTTCAATATTAGAGTCTCCTCATGTGACTTCAAGGAATCAAGATCCTTTTCAAGATCTTGCCAGGACCCATAACATAACTTACATGATTTTTCTACTCAGTAAGTATTGTTTTCAAATTATTTTTACAAATTCTAACTTCTTTCCTTTTGATCCAGGTCAAGATTCGAGGACGAATCTTTTCGAAGAGGAAGGGAATGATAGCATACGAGGAGGCATTGAATATGAAGGTCATGAAGCCCAAATAACACTCCCTCAATTAGAAACCCAGCAAGCCCTCCAGAATGTTCAAGGGATTTATAGCTCTAGAATGCTTACATGGAGGAGGACATGGATCATTCCTTGGATGATGACACGGATACATGCGGAGCTTAACGTGACATATGGAAGGCCACCCCGAAAACCACCATGGCATATAAGTCATTGGAGTATGAACACTTGGACCTTGAAAAAGATAAGAGCACGTTCTAAGAGCCCAAAATGAGCATTTGAAGCCAATTCTCATGTTATTAAAGGCCCAACACAATTATATGTGCCTGGAGGAATCCATTAGAGCTATAATCTTTTAAATTGGGGCCCAAATGCATTTTGTTATGGATCATGGGAGTTTCAGAACGTGATTCAAATATATTCAAGCCCAAATGGATGCCTAAAAGGCCCATGCATGCTTATGGACGTGAATAGTAATTATGAAGATCCATTTGGAAGGTCCAAGAATATTCAAGAAGACGTCTTTATGTATTAGTTATGGTTAATTTCGTTTTTTTAAGTTTCCATTTTTATTTGCATTAAATAAGGCCTTTTGGTCAAAGATTGCATAAGAATATTTTAGGTTAGTTTCCTATTTTTAGGTAGAAGCCTTTTTCTTCAAGAAAAGGTAATTTCCTATTTCCTTTAGCCTTAATTGGTGCCAACCAAGATAGTCAATCATCATTAAGGCACATTTATGGCATTTATGACCTAGGTTTTTTTATTCTAGATTGTTCTTTTGCTGCCTATGTAAGGCTACGTTTTTTTGTAATTGGGGATCAGATTTGAATGAATGAATTTTAGAGAATTTTATTTCTCTTGAGTGAGCTTTGCTTGCCGCCTCGTATTCTCGTGGGAATACTCGACTGTATCAAGGACTGATCATCCTTGTGGTGTTTCCATGGCTAGGGTTGTAAGAGACAGGTTCTCTTAAGGTCCTACCTTTGATCGTTCGTCTAGTTTCCTAACTTGTTTCTAGCCGATCCGTATCCATACCTTATATCAGTTGGCAAAAGGGGGGGTCCTTTTCTGGGTTGATGAGATGCAATTTATTTTTAACTTCTGCTCATCTATATTATTGCTTGCTCCCCCCCCCCTCTTTTTCCTCTCCAAAAGAAAGAGGGATTGTGCTCGTCTGCCACTGAGCTTCTTGTCCATGGCTGGGTGTAGAGGAATCACTTGCTTCCCAATGGAGAGGCTATGGCATTACTCTTGACTAGCTAGAGTCAGCACTATGAGCTGCTTCTAGAGTTTAAGTGAGTAATTTGTGTTAGTGAGAGAATTGAATGGTTGTATTCTCTTATGAATTAAATTGCTCTGATACATTTACAAGGATGAGGGCATATATTTATTGGCCAAAGGAAATTGTGTCCCTAGAGCCTAGGATTAAGATGTGAATACAATAATGCCTTACTGAGGTTTACCTATTTACAGTTTACCCTAGAAAATGATGAAGCACTCTTTTGAAAAGCTGGAAGGAATAGGACGGTTGTTGAAGTCGAGATGGGTGTACTGTGAAAGATGATTTTTAATCTGTATGAATGGTTAACTGGGGAAGACATGACTGCTTACATACAAAATAAAATGTTCTGGTCAGTGTATGTTTGAAGTTAGTAGTGTGTTAATGTTCTGTACGATATATCTTCTGGTTTTCATATCTTCCTGGACGCTGACTGCTCTACCTCCTGCTTATTAATATTTTTTGTTTGATAAACCTGCTTAATTAGTATTAATAATATTTTGTGCAAAACTAATTAAATCAGCTGCTCGTCAGTTTTGGACCTTTAGGGTGATGGTTATGCTTCTTTTTTTTTTTTTGGAGATGAGATGACTTAAACAGTTGGTGACGGATATCCTGCAGAGAAGTTGCAAGGCATCTATTATCTCGTCCGTTTAAAGCTTCACTGCAGTATGTTTGCTGACGATGCCATCAAAGCAGGTCTTAAAGGCTGTGAAGCTAAGCGAGCCTTGTCAACTGCTACTGAGGCAGCATCTGGAGAGAAAGATGCTGCCGCCGCCTCAATGGCCATGGCTCTGGTGAAAAACAGACTTCGCCCATTATCTCCTCATCTTTCTATTTATAAGCCGCAGTCCTCTTCTATGTCTTCAATTTTCAATAGAATCTCTGGAGTTTCCTTAGCAGCCATGGTTTGAAAATGCCTTTGATTTGCTTCACCTATGCTGATTTCTGCCAATTTTTCCAGTTTTCTTCGAACTTTAGCCTAATCTGTGCCCACATTGCTGCCTTTGCCCTGTCCTATCTTCTGTATGATGGGTTTAAGAGATTAGTGCATTAACTTCATCCTATCATCTGTATGCTATTGTTATGATGAAGAAAACGGCCATTGTTGTGGTTTAAGATCAGTGAGTTGATGATGATCGTTGGAGTATCTTAACAGCCCCAGTTTGAACTTATGTAATAAAGATGTCATTGCATGAGACAGGATTGTCTGGATCATGACTGTAATAATTTGGACAGTGCTTTATTTGGTTTCCTTCAACTCCATGCTTTTATGCTTCTTTATTTTTGACAAGTATTGGCCTGGCGATTAAGTTAAATGTGAATGTTGTCTATGAAAAACATCTTCTCACAATTCCCTTTATTAGTAATTGTAATTAAAATGGTACATGATGCTTATTTCTGCCCTAAATGAAGGGGTTGGTAGAATGGTTTGCTTTTATTTTGAATATAAAATTTCAACTCACTTATCTTTTAAATTTATAATTTTTCCCCCATACTCTCCGTTGATTGCATGTGATAATGGGTCTTTTTTTTTTTAAATCAAGGTAGTAGTTTTTAATGCAAATGATTAAAAAAGGATATTTTAGAAAAATCAATAAACTTTTTTGGTAGATAGCTGATTTGATTTTCTTAATTTATGCAAATTATTTATCCTTACATTTAGGATTAGAGGGAGTTTAAACAAAATGCGAAATGCTAATTAAATAGATTGACTTAAAAGCTTTTAATAAATGATTCGTTTAAATTTATTTCACATGAGAAGAAAAGTAGAGACAATCTTAGAACATTTTAACTTTACCGCAAACAAGTTTTTTTACTCGAATTGTGAAAAACTAATCTCCCGGATGCTCATGATGTTAAAATCTTTTCTACTTGAATTAACGCTTGCTGGTTTTAGGAAACGCTTTTAATCACAACATTCATGTAAACACAGCTATTGGTGGCATTTGCTAAATGGTGCCAAATATGCCGTTTTTAATGAAGAAAATGTTAAAAAAGGATAAATAAATTCAGCGTATTAGAAGTTTTTTAATTCACCGGAAAGGAGTTTGTTTCTTATTTTAAAGCTGGATGTTTGAAAATATTCTGTAATGCTTTTTTTTTTAACAATTTGTATAAGTTATCCTTAAAATTCCAAGTCAAAGTAATTTTATATATTAATTAATAATTATTTTTTGTCAAATGTTATTGAAGATTTTTAAGGCTGTAAATATATTTAACAAAAGACGTTAGCATATGGGGAAAAAACATAATCATGATGGTAGAAGATGAGGAGCATAATGAGGAAATATATGAAAAATATTCTGTAATGCTTTTAATTGCTAGTTTTTCAATTAAGTAGAAATATTTAAAATTTTATATGTATTAAATGCTACAGTTTGCAACATTTAAATCCTCGTTAAAATAAAAGGATCAAAATTATAAAAAAAAAAAAAGTATAGATTAAAAAAACGAAAGTTAAATGTGTGAGGCAGGACAAAAAAGTAGACTTTGATTGAGTGGCAAAAATCAATTTTTAACAATAAAATCTGATTTCCATTATTTGAATTCGTTATCTTTCTTGCTGTCAAATCTGATTTCATCAATTTGAGAGGGTATAATCATTTTCAATGGGTGCAACTCTTCAATTTATGTGTAACATATCTTTAAACATGTTCAAATGGCTTCAATGTTAAACACTTTTACATATAATTGAGGATAATTGAGGATATGTTCCATGCAGCAAAAGAGAAATTGCATCCATTGAGAATAATTGCAGCAAGTTTTTCTTTAAAAAAAAAAAGATTGCCAAATGGAGACCCCCACCCCCAAAACAATTTTCGTAAAGATTTTTTTTTTAATCTTTACTTTTAATGAGTTTTAGTTTTAGTTCATATGAATTTTGATTTTGATCCATATATTTTTAATAAATTTTGGTTTTAGTTTCTAACTCATATCTGAGTTGTTATGAAACTACAGAGACTAACATTCTGGATGAAAGAGATTTTACAGGTAAAAAAAATCATGATTCGAAACTATAAGAATCATGGCATTAAAACTTGGAAGGGATTGACCAACCAGATTGGTAAACCAATAAACCAATTCTTTGGTTGTTTCGGTTAAGAGTTTTGAAGTTAGATTTTGCATTTTCTTTCCTTCTTTTATTGAACTTGATATTACATTTTTTGTTTGTTTTTTAAAGTAGCATTTCCTTGCATGTATGCTTCAATAACTCTGCTCTATTAGATTAAGCATGGTTTATGTATAAATGTTTTATTTATTTGTGAATGAATGCATGTTTTAGTTAAAAATATATGAATATTTTTATATATTTTAATTATGACAAGTTAACTTTAATTTAACCATGATTGTGTCGTTAACTCTTGAATTACTGCTACAACATATTCAATGACCAAACGTTTTTCATGTCATTGTATAAAACTATAAAGACTTTTTTTTTTTTTATGGTTCAAATACTATTATTGTTTACCTACCAATGAATGCCTTTTTCGCCACCGCCTACCGATGAATTCAAACCCCACCAGTTTAACTCTTGTTAGGTGATTGGATGATTACATTATTTCGTGATTTCAGCACTCCCATTATATTTAAGATAAGATAGTTGTCGTCTCCTCACTTATTGGATAAAATAAATAAATATCCAAATTGCTCACCCCCAATAAAATATAGGGAAAATTTTGTTTAAGAACCACAGCACAGAATTAATTTCAAAGAGCTTCTCAAAACTTTTTGAAACTTCATTATAAGACCAAAGGGGCAAAATGATATTAATTTCACACAAAAAATGACACTACTACTCCTCATAATAAAAGTGGGAGAGTCCATTTGCAAGTGGGACTAGAAAATTTGCAATATACATATATATATTTACAACTGGAATTAGTCCTTTATCACCTGAAGAAAGTGTTTGTGAGTGAACAAGTGTGGAAGAGTCTATTTGCAAGTGGAACTAGACAATTTGCAACATACATACATTTATTTATAACTAGAATTAGTCTATTTACATGTCATCTCCTTCACATGAAGAAGGTGTCCATAAGTGAACTAGTGTGGGAGAGCCCATTTGTAAGTGGGACTAGATAATTTGTAACATACATACCTTTATTTACAACTAAAATTAGTCTATTTATATGTCACCCATAATAAGTATTATTAGAAGCAATAGCGTCATTTTCTTTGTAGAATTAGTATCAGTTTGCCCCTTGGTCCTGCAGTGAAGTTTTAGAAAATTTTGAAGGCTCTTTGAAATTAATTCTGTACTGCGGTCTTTAATCGAAATTTTTCCTAAAACATAAGGCGCAAATCAACATATTTTTAACAATTTTCAATAAAATATCCATCAACTTAATCATGCCGAAGGTGAGTGGAAGTAGGTATCTTTCCCTTCTACCAAAAACTTGTGAATAAAATTAAGGAACAATTACAATGAGATCCCAAAAAAAAATAATTACGAAAAAGTTTCAATAACATTTTAAGCAGTTTATAATGATAAGTTTTACAATAGAGAATGATAACTTTTAAGACTTGTTTGGTATTTTTTTTTTTGCTTTAGAACTATAATTCTCTCTGAAACTAACAGCCTTCAACACAAGATAATATAAATTGACAACCATTGTTTAAAGTTTGTTTCATGTGCAGAAGTCTTCCAAGACCATTTGAATCGTTTTTCTAACCCTGAATGTTCAACTCTAACTCCGGTCTCCGTATTCAAATAAAAATATAAGAAAATTTATTATCATTCGCCTACTTTCAAAACCAATATTCAAAAAGTGGGGCATAAATATTTCCGCGACATAGGCAAAGGTAATTTCCACACGCATATTTCTCAATAATAGGATACTGAAACTTAAGTTGATTAGTTAAGAGTTTTCGAGGACTACATTAAATTTTACAATTTTCTCTCTCATTTAACATGAAACCACGTCATTTTAAATTTTTAAAAAATAGTAGTGTCGAATTTGTGCTTTAATAACTTAAAAAAAATAAACATTACATTTACTTGTGGATTAAATTTTTTATTATTTAAATATTACTATTTTCAGGATTACTTATGACTTTTTGTATATTTTACATTATATCATTTTAATTATGATCACTCACCCTTGATTAGTTCAATCACCGGTCGGATTTTCACTTGATAAGCAAGTATTATTGACTACAGTCATGAAATGACAAGAGGCAAGGGATGGGAGGAGAATGGGGAACAGTTTGGTGAGGAAGTAGGTAGGAAAAGAGGGGGAGGAAGGTTTGGGGATGTTTGGAGATCATCCAAACTACATGTGTGGGCTGCGGATATATTTGGCAAAGAGATTTGGCTCCCTAACAAATATTGCAGCATTATTATAAATTTGAATTGAGTTTTGCGTCAAATTCTAAACATTAGAAGCAATATGCTGCAATTGTTTGGGAGACTATCAATAATTTGACACAACGTAAAAATAGTACCATTTTATTTTATTTTTTTTGCAATTTTCACTTTAAAAATTGAGATACAAAAGAACACAACACATTAAACAGACTACATATTCTGCCTCACACACACACCTAATAAAAAGGACTTATTTGATCTCAGTTGAGAGAGGTCCATACATTTCCTTTCTTTTTCAACCTCTCACCAGAAACAGAAATTCGGCAAAAGATCAGATGCAAGAAGCTCTACGTCAATTTGAGAATCGACCCAAAAAAAAGGAAGAGGGAAAAAAAAATGAAAATCATGCCGATCCATACAGAAATTTCTCATCTGATCCTTCTTCATCAACTTAATACCTGTAGTGAGGAGGCTTGTATGGTCCTTCAACCGGCACATTAATGTAGTCAGCTTGTTCTTTGGACAATTTGGTCAGTTTGGCTCCAAGCTTGCCAAGGTGAAGAGCAGCCACCTTCTCATCAAGATGCTTTGGCAAAACATAGACCTTCTTCTCATACTTACCGGTTGCCTTTTCCTTCCACAGCTCAAGCTGGGCAATCACCTGGTTTGTGAAGGAGCAAGACATCACAAAACTGGGGTGTCCCGTGGCACAACCCAAGTTCATCAAACGTCCTTCGGCCAACACAATGATGCCGGTGTTAGTCTCAGGGAAGACCCATCTGTCTGTCTGGGGCTTGATGGTAACGCGCTTCACGCCAGGGTATGTCTCAAGTCCAAGCATGTCAATTTCATTGTCAAAGTGACCAATGTTGCAAACAATGGCATTGTTCTTCATCTTCCTCATGTGATCAACCATGATGATATCCTTGTTGCCGGTGGTGGTGACAAAAATGTCAGCAACAGAAACAACATCCTCAAGGGTCAGAACTTGGAGACCTTCCATGAGAGCTTGAAGGGCACAAATGGGGTCAATCTCAGTCACAATCACACGAGCACCAGCCTGCTTCAAGGCAGCAGCACAGCCCTTGCCGACATCACCATAACCACACACGACGGCCACCTTCCCGGCAATCATAACATCTGTGGCTCTCATCAGTCCATCAGGGAGAGAGTGGCGGCAGCCGTACAAGTTATCAAACTGTTAAACAAACACAAAGCAAAGCAAACATTTATTTAATCGGTCACTGCTGGTACTGAAATCTCCAAGACTAGGATTTAATTATAACTAGATCCATCCATCATCTCACCATGGACCCAGAGGTAAGTCACAAGTACTCGCTTCCAATCAAAATGAAGATCAACGTGCAAATGAAAATAACCCAAGAATTTAATGCCCCACATCATAGACCTTAGCTTACACCTGACACATACCCTGCTCTGCTCTACTTACAGGACCGATATCAAACAGATCATAGATTCAAAATTCAATTGCTAAATTTACGCTTGGTTTTCCAAAAAGGCCCATCTAAAACTACAGAGCTTCTTAAAATTAGAAGCAGAACCGACACAAAACATAGGTCATGCGGTAGATCTAATACTCCACAAGTAGAAGAATTCTAGTCCCAAGTGTACGAAGGTTCAAACTCATTAGATCTGAACAACTGACTCTGAAGTCGACTTTTTAGCTGCTATAAAGTTGACAAAATTTCAAATCTGAAACAGATCTAAAACTAAACTATACATTGTAAGTGATAGTTACCTTGCTCTTGGTGACAGAGTCGTTGACATTGATGGCAGGGAACAACAGAGTTCCATTAGCCTGCATCTGATAGAGCCTCTTAACACCAGTGGTGGTCTCTTCAGAGACACCAACGAGTCTGCCCTTCATCTTGTGGTACCTCATGGGATCAGTCTTCAACCCATCCCTGATAATAGTGAGAACAATCTGGAACTCAGCATTGTCAGTAGAAGAGGGGTCTGGCAACTGACCAGTCTTAGCATAAACCTCTTCAGCTTTAACACCCTCATGGATCAAGAGGGTAGCGTCACCACCGTCGTCAACAATCAGATCGGGACCACCGCCTGGACCCCAGTCAAGGGCACGTTCGGTACACCACCAGTACTCCTGAAGAGTCTCCCCCTTCCAAGCGAAGACGGAGGCGCTGTCACGAGCGATGGCGGCGGCTGCGTGATCCTGAGTGGAGAAGATGTTGCAGGAGCACCAGCGAACTTCGGCTCCGAGAGCAGTTAGGGTTTCGATGAGGACGGCGGTTTGAATGGTCATGTGGAGGGAACCGGTGATTCTGGCGCCCTTGAATGGCTGGGAAGGGCCGAACTCAGCACGGCAAGCCATGAGACCGGGCATTTCGACCTCAGCGAGCTCGATCTCGAGGCGACCAAAGTCAGCCTGAGAAAGGTCCTTGACCTTGTACTCACGGCCACCGGTGGTTTTCTCGACGACCAAGGCCATGGCGGCTGCAACGGCGGCTAGAGGAGAATAAGAATTTCCCTGTGTGGGAACAGAGTAAGGGGAAGAGAAGTGAGAGGCGAAGAGCGAAGGTAACGGGTAGCGAGAGGGGGTATTAATAGGTTTGAAAGTTGAAATGGACGGTGGAGATTGAGCGTGGGGTTGGTGGATTTCTCAGATCTGATCTTAAAAATCTTTGTTCCGTAACGGGGATGCTTCTGGCAATTTCTTGTAATAAAAAACCCAAAGGTAAAAATATAATTTTAATTCTAATTTATTATCCTATTCTAAATTTATTACTCTCAAATTATCATTTTTTAAAATAATTATTTGTTTTTAAAAATTTAAAATTAATATACTAAATATTTTATCAACATTTACTATTTCAATATGAATAATTTTTATTAAACGAATGAAAGACATGAAAAAATATTTCATAAAATTAAGAAATTAAAATAAATTTTGTACATAATTAAAAGCTAAAAAATATTTTATAAGATCAAGACACTAAAATGAAACTTTATATAAAGTTAAAATACAATTTGTTCAAAACTAAAAATAATAAAATCTTTCAAAAAAAACAATTTTAATAACGGCTCTGGTTATTTCACCGTTGCCGTCGGTTCCCCCGAAGACCACAGAAACCAACCAAAATGTCACAGTGAGTGTGTGACCGGGAGGCGCTCCTAGCCTGTCTGTGGTCTACACGTCACCATGTCCAATAGGACGAGGGTCGGGGGGAAAGAAAGGAAAAAATAACTTTGTTTCATTTTATTAATTCTTTAAATATTTTATTAATTGAAAATTGAGTTAAATTCCTCGGGGGGATTGAGTAAAGTTATATGGAATAAACATATTTAAATACTGCAAATTGAAATGATCCAAACAGTAAAATAAATACTTATAAGAGTATGTTTTGAGAAAAAAGTTATGGTATTTAAATATTTATTGCTTCTAATCAATTTTATCCAACTTTTTATTAATATAATTTGTCAAATATTTTTATGAAAAGAAATGAAGGGAGTACATCTAGTACCTTAGAAGCATTTTTCAATAGCCCTAAGTATCATTCTAAGCAAATTTGTAGCTCATTCAACGTAACATTCTGAGTTTGTAATATGAGGTTTAGAGTTAATTAAACTTTTATTAGCAAGAAAAATTGAAATATTAAATTATTCGAATTGGAAGTTTGAGGCTTAAAAATACTAAAAATTATGGTTGAAGGTCATATCTTTAGGTTTTTTTGAGTAGTCTTGGAATTTGGATATTTTCAAGAGTCAAATAACCTGACATTTGAGTGATTCCTTTTGTATCAAAAAAATAGATATCTCAAGCTTTCGAAAGAGCCATAGTTCCTAATTTTTGGACATTCGTAGGGTTGGTTGTAAATTTTTTTGAAGTTGGACATTTTTTGTTCTGTGTCATTTACTGGAAGTCCGCTAGATGTTCTCTATAGCGAACAACACAGAGTATTAATATATCATTTACTAGATGTTTGCTAGGTGTTCGTTATAGTAAACAACACGAAGCGTTAACTGTGTCGTTCGTTAGACATTCGTTAGATGTAAGAGTGTACATGAGGCCTGCATGCCCAATATGTCCACCTGAGCCAGCGAAAAAGGCACCCAGCCCAACAAAAAGTTACCCAAACAAAAATGAGCATTTTCTGGTTGGGTTGATTCACGGGTAGGGCAGGGGCATAGGCAGGGTATGCTGCCCTACCCATTTGGCCCTACTCGAAAAAAGTGTATAATTATATATATTATAATATATAATATAATTTTCAGCAATTATCCCTTTCATTTTGACTAAAAAAATTAGGTTAAATTACAAAAAATAAAAGGAGCATAAAAATTATAATTATATAAAAGAACCAAATATCAAAATATAAGATTAAATACGCTAAATTGCTCCTAGTCAAATTTTCTTCTTTTCTTCTTACCTCCAATTTTTTTAAACAAAAAAAAAACTAAAACCATCTTTCAAATCTTATGCTTTCACATGATTATAAGAATCTGCCAACTATATGAATGAACTAAAGAATTAGCTTAGTTATTAAATGTTTTAATTATTAAATATTTTTTTACCTCCCATAAGAAATCAAAGGCTAAAGAACAAGGTTACATAAACCTTACATATACGAGCAATTGAGTCATTCGTGATAAATTTTTTTACTCTCACCTTGTCCCAAAGCATGATAATTGAATTTTTTTCGACATATGATATGGGCAAGGTGTCACTAAGTTGGGCAGGAAAGCCCGTATTGCCCAGCCTGCCCTTGCCTAGCTTAAAATAGTTAGGGTTTCTGCCAGGTAGGGACCGAGCAGCAGGTTGCATTTCTTTCAGACTGGGCATCGGGCAAGAGGCTTGCCCTACTCAACCCTACTCATGTGCAGCCCTAGTTAGATGTTCATTATAGCAAATGCATCGAAATTTGGTTTTTAAAATTAGATTCTCAGCTCGAAAATCATAAGGGAAGGAGAAAGGTTTCAGCTAGGCTCTACTAGAGCAAGGATTTTTAACCCATTGGAGGTGTTTTCAAGCTTCCTAACACTCAAGTAAGCTTTCTATACTTGATTTCTACCATTTTCTCTTTGATTTTCACATATTTGAATAGTTGGATCTTAAGGGTTCTTGAGGATTTTGAATTGGAGGAAACTTTAACTGATTAATTTGAGTTTAAACGGTTTATATGAGTTAGATTAAGTGTTTAATTGGTTTAAATTTCTTGAATTTGGAGTTTTGAAGATTTTTGAGCTTATGATTTATGATTTCTTGAGGTTTTTTATGTTTAATGATAATATGGAGATTGGAAATGAGTTTTGATAATTGGATTATGCTAATATAAGTTAGAATTACTGATTAATCAGTTTAAATTGTTGATAGAAATTGAATTGCTCAAATGGGTATTTTTGAGGTTGAAGCTTGGGTTCACAATCAGGGTTTTTGATTGAATTATATAAGTTGAGCTTAGTAGATGGTTTGGAGGGGTTATTTGAGCTGCTGGGACCTTAAGTTTAGTGTTGGATGGATTAATTTGTGGTTTTGGTGAGAATTGAGTACTTAAAAGGTTAGGATCTCTAATTACTATACATAGCAAATAGCTATGTTTTAATTTTGTGGTTGTTTGTGTTATGTTGTGTAGAGCTCTTGTGAGTTGTGGCTAGAATCCAGATTCTTGTGGTACATTCTTCTTATTGCTTCAGCAAGAGATAATCACTTTTCACTTATTATGTGTGTTGATGTGTGTTTGTGAGTAATTGTGAAAATGCATATTTATATATGATCTAAGGAATTACATAATGCTATTATTAATATGATCTTTTCTTATACTTGTCTTGTGGAAATTGTTTTACTTGAAATGAAAAAGTATGATTTGGGATTTGAACTTATATGGATATGTACTTTATAAGTGAAGTGCTTTGTGGTTATTTTATAAAATCCCACTCTTTTCAATATTGCAAATGGTTAAAATGGTTGGTTTTGGTTGTTGATGGAGTTAGTTATCCTACTACGTGATAAGGCCCCCATTAGTGTACAATGATCGGCTCACTCTCTGTCCTACTGGTTCAATGAGAGACGGTCTCACTAGTTCAATGAGGAGCTAAAATACCTTGTCATTATATTTCAAGGGAAGATCCATGGTCCAATTGTGTGTTCTAGGATTTTGGCTGATCCTCATCACATGACTAGTGAGCTTTCAAGTGGCCAGTAACATGGATAAATAATGGATTGATGGGAGGCATTGGGTGATTTCTACTGCTTGAGTTATGGATAATGATGAATTGATATTTATATGATTATTATCTTAATTGCTCCCCTTAGCACCTCATATGCACATGTTAATATGCATGATGAGTTGAAACATTAGTTACTGAGACTAAGCGAGTTCAACTTATCCTATTCCGACCATCCCGTCCTGGTCTTGATCAATTTGGGACGGGACGGGAGGGACAAAAAAATTTTTGAGATGGAATCACTATGAGATGGGATAGAACAATATCCGTAACGGGATGAACGTGGGACAGTGTCATCTCGTCCACAGTTATTTTAAAAAAAATTATATGTTCATAATTATTATTGAACTATTCAATTCACTTATTAATAATAATTATTTTTATAGTGATTTTCAACTCTTAAGTTGCACTGTTATCTCAACAAAATCTCATTCCTTAATAAAATAATTCATAAAACCATTGTACAATATTTCTTTTACAGTTTTGTTTTTTATAGTATTATTTTTATACCTTTTTCACATTATATAATTGAGCTTGCTAAATAATATTTTTTAGGCTAATATATATATATATATATATATATTTAATCCTTTAATTTTATATAGGGTCTCAATTTGATCTCTTAGCTTCAAAAAGTATACTTGTAGTCCTTTAATCCTAAAATTGTTAACAAAGAATGATAACATTGAGATCTTAAATATTGATAAAATATTTTAAAATGCTAACATATTAAGTTTTTTTTTCCAAAACAACGATGATTGTTACAAAAAATATCATTTAAGTCTAATAGTTTTAGGGTTAAAGGACCAAAAATATACTTTTAAAAGTTAATGGACTTATTTGAAACCTTATACAAAGTTAAAGAATCATATGTATACTATAGACTAATTTGAAATCTTGTACAAAGTTAAAGAATCAGATGTATATTATGGACTAATTTGAAACCTTGTGCAAAGTTAAAGAATTAGATGTATACTTTAGTGTTTTTTTTTATAATAATGTTTTTATCTTTAGAAGTCCAATGAAAAACAAATATTATAACATAAAAAAATTTATACCTAAAATTATAATTTTTTTTATTTTAGAAAAGCGGAATGGGACATGCTATGAAAGTCTCGGGATGGGACAAGACATAAGATGAAAATCCCATCATGTCCCTAGTCACCGGAGCCCGTCCATCCTATGAACAGCCCTAACTGAAATGGTTGTCTCACCCCATTGTTTTCAATGTTCTCAAATGAAGGTTCTAGTGTTGGCAATTCAGGAAAGGCTCTAAAGGCATTGAATGCTGTGACTTATTGTATAGCCTCCCTCCATTTTGTTATGTGTTGACATATTGTATATTATCACTTAGGGCTCATTAACTATGATTTGTAACTAAATACTTTTGATTAACTATTTTACTTGTGAGAATGTTGATAGAAGGTCGAAGATGTCTAGGATTATTGCATGCGATATTTTTGTTTTAAATTGTTGGCTTTTGAACATCAGTGCTCCATAGTTGATCTTGATAATATTGACATGTTTGAAAGCATGAGTTTATGATTGGGCTTGTAGTTAAATATTATTTTTAGACTTCAAAAGCCTAAGGCCTAAAAATATGAATTTCTTATTATAGTTATATCTAGTCAACCAGGAGCATGTTTTAATTCTAACACCATGTTAGTTAGGCGGAGTCTATCGAAATATAGGATGCTTGTGATATAAGTCAATTTCTTTTAACTACGGTAGAAGTTTTCATGATTTCAAGGTTTATTTTTTCCTATCATGGTTAACTTTCTTTTAAAATGGTTTTAATTAATCTAAAGTAAATTTTAGAAGAACAGTCATTATATTCAACACCCTAAAATATATTTGGTATAATTTTGTCTTTAAATATTTTTTTGATCAGCAACAATGATCCTAAACTTATCATATAAAGATAAGCCATAAATTTAAAATTATGAAGTATGACATTTATTTGAAATAAAAAAAAAGTTAATTTCGTAATTGAAGGTGATTTAATGTGAAGAGAGAGGAAAAGAATGGGATAAAATTAATCACTCCATGAACAAGTTCTTGACAATTCTAAAATTATTCTTGACATGAAGGATTTTAAATATACCATTTTAGTAAAAACATTTTTTTAATACAATGAGTAAATACATTTTACTGTATAGATTTGGGTAATTTGTTTTTACAGTTTTTAGCATATGGGTAAATTTGTCATTTAACGTTGGCACGAAGAGAAATTGTCATTTAAACATTGGCACGAAAAGAAATTGTCATTTAACATTGTTAAACTTGTTTCCTTTGTTTCCTATTTTAGAAAGACCTTGTTTTGGCTCTTACAATGGAATTTCAGTGTATTATTCTCTATTCATGCCTAATAATTGTACTATGTTAATTAGTGATGTCAGATTTGAGCTACAAGTATGCAATTTTGATGATGTTAGTTCATAATATTTATATTGAAATATTAAAAAACGAAAATGACAAATAAAGACCCTTAAATTGCCAAAATTACAAGGAAATCACCTAAATAAGCCAAGTTACCATGAGGGACCCGGTCCCATATTGCAAATATGAAATCTTAGCAAAATGTCTGAAATGCCCCTCAGGCAAATGACAAGTTGACTATAAAAAATGACAAGTTCACTTTAGCGAATAATAATTTCAGTAGGCCAAATCACGACTTGATTGAGAGTATGTCAAATAATAAGTTAACTATGAGAAATAACAAGTTCATTTTAGAGAATGACAACTTCAGTAGACCAAATTACAATTTGACTGAGGGATATTTTAGACATTTCACCAAGATTTCATATTTGGAATATGGGACTGGGTCCCTCATAGTAATTTGGCTTATTCAGGTGATCTTCTTGTAATTTTGGTAATTTAGAAGTTTTTATTTGTGATTTTCTCTATTAAAAAGGAATTTGCGGAAAGAGGCAAAAATATAGCCTCTCTATTTTTTATTTTTATAAAACACCTAAATATTATCACCGAAATTAAAAATAAAATTATTCTATTTAAAAATTAAATAGGTTTTCAATTTTATTCTTATTTAATTCAAATCTATATGACGTAACTTTAGGAAAAAAATAATCGGCATTGAATAAGAACAATATAAGAAAGAGGTAATAAATATGTCATATCAAATCTTATTAAAAAAATTTAAGAAAAATTCCTATTTAGATGCCTTATAAGAGAATTGGAGGGAGCATATACTCTTCTTTGTTTCATAATCTCACTAATTGGATGTGATACGATATACTAATATGATCGGTGGATTAATTGACATTTAAAATGATAAGGTTTGACAATTCTAGATGTCAAAATCAAATCCTCTCTTTTTGTGATCTACCAATCAAATGGTAAAACAAGTCACAAATGATATTCCAACGCAAAATAAAATTTTAGTTTTGTCTACGGTATTGAAATTCAATTCAGGTCGCCCAGTTAGATTAGTAAAATAGTGAATCAATCTTCTGTTTACTCCAATAAAAAGTTTGGGAATGATCAATGGGGTCAGATTTTATATTCACCCATTAAACCTTAAAATAATATTGTTTTAGGTTTAAAAAATAGCTTTTTTGCCATATTTATATTTTAGAAATGTAATTTTCTTAGATTATGTGTGATTTATATACGAGTGATCAATTTATTTGTGGGTTAATGCTTTTTAAAATATTACCCCTTTTAGAGTTTTATGATTGTTAAAAAAAACTGCCGCGATCTCTTTTAGAATTATGTCCTAAATTTCATTTTTGAAAAGGATTGAATTCTTTGTGAATGTTTGGCTTGCACATATGTAGCATCTTTCTTTAAAAATGTGTTTTTTTTCCCAAGTACTTTGCTATTATCAAAAGATTGTGCTTGAGAAGAAATTGGCCATTGGGTCTACATTTTCCCTTTTACTAAATAATTGGGAGAATTCTATTATTAACCTTGTTAGAAAGACTAGCAAATGAGGACTCGAAATGTGAATGTATCAATTGAAAACCAAGGTCCTTCTAAGTAGAGAGAGAGACAGAGAATAAAACTCTTAAATCTTAATCCTCAGCATTTTATCTAGCTTACATTTGGTCCCTACTCGTGTTCCTACCACTTTATCTATTCAAGTTATTTTTACTGCACTTCACAAGTTCTATCTAGTTCAAATTAAGGTCCCCTTATAATGTTGGGACCATTTGTGCTTGATAAAAGTAAAAATTGGCATTGCAAGGGAGGGAGCATTCTCCATTTTTACTTCATAACAAACATTATACTCTTACTGAAATAAATCCTATGCCAGTTACAAAATATATTAACTTCATTTCCCATTTCATCAAAAATTTTTTCTCTCCTGAGTGGGAGTTCTCTCTCTCCATGTGAGAGGTCGTTACGACGGTTATCATCGATTTTGTTGCGGATCTGCTCTTCCACCGTGCATTGCGGTGGCTAGAGACAGTTACGGAGTGATCTTCGTCGCCCACTGCGGCGGAGAGTAAAAAGAGTGGTTTCTCTGTTATGCATTGTAACAAAGAAACATTGTGAGATTTACGGAAGTTCTTTTGGAGGGACGGTGAGTGCTACAGATGGAGGCTGGTGAGAAGTGTGAAGTTGGATGTTCGAGTAGAAAACCTGGTGGATTGGAAGTTGAGTTGATATGGAGAAAGAATGAAGAATGTAGATACGCTGGAGGTGCGCTTGTTGGTAGAATTATGGCAGAGAAGGCTCTTGATCCAGCGACTACTATGCAAATGATTCGTAAAGGTTGGAATCTACTGAAACACGAAGATCTGGAAATTGCTGAAATAGATCGAAAGGCCTTTACGTTTGAATTTCGCAGGAAAGAGGATTATGACAGAGTATTAAGGGGAAGGCCGTAGTCGATTAACGGTTTGTTATTAAACATACAGAGGTGGGACGATGAGATGATCGTTAGAGAGGTAAACTTTGATTACTGTCCTTTTTGTATTCAATTTCACGATCCTCCACCTGTTGCGATGGACATTGATAATGCGGTGAAGTTAGGAGGTTTGATTGGAGAAGTTCTCTTGGTAGAGGATCCAAGAAGTGACGGTCTATTAAGTAGAAGTTTTCTTCAAGCCAGAGTCCTTGTTGATTTGAGGAAACCTTTAGTGACTGGAATGTGGTCTCTGAGGAAAGGCAGGGATCCTATTTGGACCAAGGCTCGTTACGAAAGGTTGCAGAACTTCTGCTTTGCGTGTGGCAGAGTTGGACATGATATGAGAACTTGCGGTCATACTATTGAAAAGGAAGAGGGAGCTCCAGCTGAGTATAGTTCTTGGTTAGGTACTCAAGCTGCTCGTCGCATTAATGAGGCAATTTGAGTTTGCAAGACTGACTGGGAGGAAGCTGATGGTATCAAGAAATACTCTGACAAATTGAAAAAAGAGTATCCAAAATTGACCAGAATAATTAAATCGGTGACAGAGGAAAAAATCAACATTGATGAGGCTGTTAATTCTGATTGTCAGGAGGTGCATAAGGTAGAGTATATTTCAAGTAAGATTGAGGAAGCCTCTGAATCCATGAAGAAGGTGCTACCACCAATTGAAGCGAGAGATTCCACTGTGTTGAACAATGAGAATACAGTAGGTAAGGAAAACTGTAGTGCACTGAAGGAAGAAAGAAGGCTAAGGAAGCGAAGTATTGCTAATGTTGTTCTGCAAGAGAATTGCTCTCTAGAAGCTGTGAAAGAAGATCTCTCAAAAGCGCTGGTCATGTTTGGGAATACTTCTCCTATATCTGAGGTGACACGTGGATTAAAAAAATTTGGATTGAAAAAGAAAAATGAGGAAGATGAGGAGGTAATTAATGTGAAGAGAAGAAAACTATGTGTTGAGGAACTTCCAGATTTACCTAGTAAACTTAAGATTTCTGGTCAGAAAAAGGAAACAAGGAGGAGCCTTCGTTTTATCAAAAAGAAATCTAGGCAAGGGAAAAGATATGAAGCAAATCCATTCCTGGTGAACGATTGTGATTCCCAAGTAATTGTGAGGGAAGCTGACTTGGTTCCTGTTGAAGGCTTTGGTGACTGGCCATAATCAGTCACCCAAGGAACAATGACCTTCATCTTTTGGAACTGCCAGGGATTTGGTGCGACCTTGGCAGTGAAAAACCTAAAGGAAGCTTGTAAAAAACATAGACCTTCTTTAGTGGTTTTAATGGAAACTACGAAGCATCAGAGTTACATGATGAAAATAAGGAGGAAAATGGGATTTCAGAATGAACTTTATGTAGACCCAAGAGGAAGAAGTGGTGGCCTGGCGGTATGGTGGAAGGAAGAACTTAGCTTCAATTTGATCTCATGCTGTCAAAATATTATTCATGCCAATATTTTCTGTTCAAATGAGGAAGTACCTGAATATCTCACACTAGTGTATGGTCCCCCTAAAGAAGCAGGAAGAAGTAGAGTCTGGGAGAGGATGAAGAGAATGGCTGGTTCAATTAATGGGTCCTGGTTATGTGGTGGAGACTTCAATGAAATCCTAAATCAAAATGAAAAGATGGGAGGTAATCCTAAGGCTGCTCGAAAAATCCTGAGATTCGATAAGATGATTAGTGACTGTGAATTTATGGATCTAGAGTTTCAAGGGCCCAGATTTACATGGGCAAATGGCAGACAGGGAGAGGCCCACATTAAGGAAAGAATTGATAGGGTCTTTGGAAATAGAGAAATGAGGGAAAAGTTTCCAAAAGCAATTGTGTTTCACTGGGAACCTGTGGGGTCAGATCATCATCTTCTGGTGGTTGACTTCCATTATCAGCAGAATAGAAGTCCCAAACTTTTCAGATTTGAACCTTATTCGTGTGAGCATGAGGAGTTTGGAGGGGTAGTTCAAAGAAGTTGGGATCACAAAGTTCACCATACTGAGTTTGCCTTAGAAGAGCTTGCTCTAAAATTGAAAAATTGCAGCAAAGATATGAAGAAGTGGAGTAGAAGAGTTTTTCCTAATAATATAAAAAGAATTGAGAGTTTGATGGGAAAACTAGAAGCTCATAATGAGCAAATCCTAACTAAAGAGGTCCTACGGCAAAAAGAGGCAATCATTGGGGAACTAGAGGAAGTCTGAAAACTGGAAGAGAAATATTGGCGTCAAAGGTCTCGGGTGAAATGGCTGAGAGAAGGAGATGGAAACACTAAGTTCTTCCACCTCACCAATGTGCAACACAGAGCCAGAAATAAGATCTTAAGGATGAAGAACGATGTAGGCAGATGGTTGGAGGATCAGAATGCCATAGCAGATGAATTTACTCGTTATTACAGAGGCTTATTCTCGGAGTCTAGTAATAGAGACATGTCTGAGGCTCTCGAGTATGTGGAATGTATGGTTACTGACTTTGAAAATCTAAGTCTGATGAGGAATGTAACTAGAGAAGAGGTAAAGCAAGCCTGTTTTCATATGGGGGGAAGAAAGGCTCCAGGACCTGATGGTTATATTGGGCAATTCTATCATTGCTCATGGGAAGTAATTAGAGAGAAGGTGTTTGAAACTGTAAAAAATTGCATTGAAAATGGTGAACTAATTGACTCCGTGAACTTTACAGACTTGGTTATGATACCTAAAGTTAAGAAACCTGAAGTAGTGGCACAGTATCGGCTTATAAGCCTGTGTAATTACTGTTATAAGGTACTTTCGAAAGTTCTAACTAATAGAATGAAATTTTTGATGCCAAAGATCATCTCAGAGAATTAGTGTGCCTTTGTGGAAGGAAGAATGATTCATGATAACATCATTCTAGCTCATGAAGCTTTTCACTACTTGAAAAGAAACAAGAATTCCTCCAGGTTTGAATTTGCCTTGAAAATGGATATGAGTAAAGCCTATGACAGAATTGAATGGGACTTTCTTGAAGCTGTAATGTTGAAGTTGGGCTTTGATGTGAGATGGGTAAATTGTGTTTTGAACTGTGTTAGAATAGTAAAATACTCTATCATGCTCTCAGGAAAAAGGATTGCAGAGGTAATTCCTGGAAGGGGTGTGAGACAAGGTGACCCCTTATCACCTTATCTCTTTATCATGGTTGCAGATGTACTATCTAATATGATCCGAAAAATGTGAAAAGTGGAGTGTTGGAGGGTATTAATATGAATCGGTCTTGTCCAACTCTGTCACATTGGTTATTTGCAGATGATTCTTTGTTCTTTATGAAGGCATCAAAAAAGAATTGCAGACAGTTGAAGGAAATTTTTGCTGTTTATGGAAAAGCATTAAGCCAGTTGGTTAATCTAGAAAAATCTGGCATTTTCTTTTCTGCGAACACTGATGAAACCAGAAGAAATCGAGTTTGTGAGTGGATGGGGATTAAAGAAACAAGCGATCCGGGTAAATACCTTGGTCTTCCTGTTATCTGGGGCAGATTAAAAGCTGAATCACTTGCTTTTATCAGAGAGAAAATGATAAAGAAGATTCAAGGGTGGAAGCAAAAATTCCTCACTCAAGCTGGAAAAGAAGTGTTGATAAAAGCTGTGGCTAATGCAGTTCTTGTCTACCCAATGACTTGTTTTAAAATGCCTTTGAAGACCTGTAAGGAATTTGATGGTCTAATTTCAAAATTCTGGGGGGGGGGGAAGGGGTATGAAGGTGATGGCATCCATTAGAAAGCTTGGAATGTGCTAACCAAGCAAAAAAAGATGGGAGGAGTAGGCTTTAGAGATTTTGCTGACTTTAACTTAGCTATGCTTGCTAAGACCGCTTGGAGAGTTATTCAAAGCCCAGATGCTTTGTGGGTTAGAATGTTGAAGGGCCTTTACTTTCCAAGATCTGATTTTCTGAAGGCCATCAAGGGAGGGAGAGCCTTTTGGGGCTGGTCAAGCATCTTAGAAGGAAGAGATCTGCTAAAACAAAATATCAGCTGGAGGATTGGGGACGGCAGGAGAGTGAAGGTATGGGAGGACTAGTGGGTTGGTGAAGGTGCGCTTATGGATTCTGTGAACAGCGACTCTACCAATTCTGAGGTACTTGTTTGTGATCTCTTGGAAAATGGTCTGTGGAAAGAAGATTTACTTCTAGAAATGTTTGGCACTGACATAGCTAAAGATATCATACGAATTCCTGTCTCTAGAAGTGGAAAAGGAGATAGACTGATTTGGAGAGGGAATAGAAATGGTGAATACTCAGTTAAAGCTAGATATAACTACCTAAAGAATGGAAAAAGTGAACCCACAAGATTGAGGCCCGAGACATCCTATATGATAGCTGATGGTATATGGAATGAGATCTGGAGTTTGAAGGTGCCCCCCTAAAATTCAGCATTTCATTTGGAGAGCTGTAAATGGAAGCCTGGCCACTGGAGAAAGTTTGTTCAAAAAGAAATGCTGCAAGGACCCTGTGTGCAGAGTTTGTGGCAGAAGTGACGAGAAAATTGAGCACTGCCTGCTGCTTTGTGATTGGGTTAAAAAGATCTGGTTTGGCTCCCCATTGGAATTGTGCTGAATGAGAGAGGCATTTCCAGATTTGATGACTGGTTCTGGAAGATGAGTGGTGAAGGAAGGAAAGGTAATGATTTTCAAAAAGCTTTGCTTGCTTCAATCTGTTGGAGTATTTGGAAAGAAAGGTGCAGTGTTATTTTCCAGGACATTGAGTTGCAACCAGGAAGAGTCCTACAAAATGCTATTACTTTAGTGAATGAGTTTTGGGTACCCAGGGGATGGATGAGGGAGAAGGATGTTGACTTTCCTAAGGGGGAGAGGTGTGTTTGGAAGGCCCCTGAGCAAGATATCACTAAGGTGAACATTGATGGCTCCTTCCGGAGCAAGACTGGAAAAGCTGGAATTGGAGTGATTTTTAGAAACCATTTTGGTGAAGTGAGGAACTTATACGCTGACGAGGTGAAGGCCTCATCTGCATTTATGGCTGAGGCTCTTGTTGCCAGGAAGGCTTTAGACTTGATAAAGCTGAGTGGCAGTGGTAAATTTCTAATTGAGACCGATTGTGAAGCTCTTTTCAAGGCTGTGAAGTGTGATTCAAGTGGTTGTTGTGAATGGCAGTCTCAAATTGTAGTGGAGGACATTGTGATGAGTCTGAGATCTGTATCAGATGTGTCTTTTGGTCTAGTTTCTAGATCATGCAACAAGGCTACAGATTGGTTGGCAGCTTCGGGCTCAAAGGGGGTGTGTTTTGAAGGTTGTCTTGATCAACCTCCACCCTCTATTGCCAAGCTTTTGTCTGATGATAGGTCTCAGCGCATTGCTGATGTTGGTGCTGGTTTTTGTCAAGTGAGGACTGGCGTTGGTTAATTTCTTGTATGCTTTCTTCTTCTCGCTGTTGGTGTTTCCTTATTGTTTTTTTGTTCTGTTTCTCGCTTTTATTAGGTTGTACTCTAGGTGTTCCTTTGCTTCTGTTCTTGCTTTTTATAGGTTGTATCCCAGGTTATTGTTTTGTTTTCTTTCTTTTTTTGGCTTCGGCTATTGGTGGCTTGTATCTTGTTTTTTGGTTATTAATAAAATGGACTACTGTTTTCTGGTCAAAAAAAATTTCCCATTTCATCATATATCAACTTTCCAAATACTCTCTTCCATCTTTAATATAAGAGTTAGTCGACTAATTAGAATAGATTAAAAAAATAAGTTAATTTAGTTATTTATAATAAATAGGTGTTGTCTTCCTTAAAATACTCTTGCTAATCATATGTATTAGCTAGAATTACCATTTGATAAACTTTAAAATATACAAGTACTGCAAGGACTACATTGAAAAAAATAGATAAATGTAAGAGACAAAATGAATTAAGGTCTTATATTTATAACCAAATTAAATGTCAAATTAGCTCTTATATTAAGAATTGAAGATAGCATATATTTAAAAAAAAAAAACAACCTGACACATGTCATTATTAATGTTGCTATCCTAATTTTGAACTTTGTTTCCTCTTCCTTACCTCACTTTCATTCTTCTCACATCTACCTTTCAACTTCCTCACTTCACTGTGTATTGCATCAAGCTCTTCACAAAACCTCTAACCATCATTTTCTCTTGCAAGCAGGATATTCTAATCATACAGTTTGTCAATATGATCAAGTAGTTCCTTTATCATAACACTTGCACTCACATCAAAGCTACCATTGTGCTAAGTGAAATAGCCACAACCCCCATCCTATCGAAGTTCATCACTAGCGTTAAAAATTAACACCCCGACAACATCAATTTGTCCTAATGTTAACAATGTTACCCGGTAGTAGTTTATGTAGCCATAAAACCTCCTTGTTCATCGGATTGCCAACAACCCATGATGGCAGTATCTCCTTGAACCATCGTAATTGTTTCGTGATTGGATTGCCTCGTCAAAGCCACCCTTCTACATCCTTGTCATCAAATTAAACATAAGGACGACACCATCAACCTTGCTCTCAACAAGTGCCCTTCTCACGACAACGAGGGATCTGAGGGAAATCAAACCAGCCGCTATCATAAATTCATAATCCTGGGAATTCCACAGCTTATAAACCCACATGATGATGCTTGGAGGGTCGCTAGGGGGTAGGTCCAATAGTTTTGAGTAAGATCTTCGGACCATTTTTCTGGGGAAAAAAAAACCCACAAAAGCTACGTCATGCACTAAACTAACAAATAAATCTGTCCTTCAAGATAACTCCTGAAAAAAGAGATTTTGACGTGTGGGCCAGAATTGGTCTTGAATTGAAAAAATGAGAAACTACATAACTTGAAATGGGTGGAGGAGGTAATTAATTTCTAATGAACAGAAAGGAGAGAAACCAAACAATTTGCTAGAAATTGTCGTTGTCAGGTAGAAGTAGAAAACTATAGAGTTCACGGTATAGGGACAAGGAAGGAAGGAAGGAGAAACCAAAAAAAAATCCAAAACAAGAAGAACCTATGTTAATTGATAAATGTCAGAGAAGAAAATGCAGGCGGTTAGGCTAGAGGTAATTTAGTCTTTTTTGAATTTATGTTATAGTAATTGCTCCTTCCAGATAATAACAATTTTGATGATTCTTTAATTTCTGATAAATATTATTTTATTAGGCCCTTCGCTCTAATTTTCTAGTTTTAAATTGTCTATATTAACAAAAACAAGAAGAAGGAGATATCAATCGATGGAATTCCCAGACTCGTTTATCCCCTATTAACTAATAAGGCTCCTATCATGTGATGCCAAATGCACCAAAAGACAGTTTCGTTGGTTGGTTGGATACAATAATGTTTTTATGAGATATGCAGAGTGGTGCCACTTGGCTACAAGTGCGTGGTTGGTGAGACTGAAAATATCCAATTTCATCGTGTTGCATTATTTATTGGGACAAATTAATTCTATATTTATGAACTCCTTCCGTGTTTTTTTTTTCCATAAATAACTTTGGACTTTATCACCTAAACTAAAAAATTAGTTAAAAATAATAAATAAATAGAAAGTAAAAATTCTTTCTCCAAAATACCCTTATTTATGGGAGAGAGTGAGAGTATAAAAATAAGAATGAGAAAATTATTATGATAAAGAGAATTATAAAAAAGAGAATGTTGATGGAGAAAGATGGTGATTTGAGAAATGAGATAATAAATATATTGAGTATAAAAATAAATAATTAATGGGGGCAAAAGAGGATAAAAATTTAAGATAACTTATCAATAGTGGTTATAGCCCATTTAGTTGGATTACAAGAAAAAAGATTACATGTAATCTTAATGCAAATGACTGATTCAGATATTTGGTTAAACCTATGTAATGTTAAAAAGATTATATTTTGTAATCCCTATTTCCTTAAATGGCTGTATTCAGATTATATAGCTATACCATATAAATAAGGATTACAACATGATAAAATTACACTATTGTCCTTAAAATAAAGTAAGAAGCCATCAACCCTTCTTTCTCCCCACCCATCCACCACTTGCCAACAAATCTACTCCATAGCCACCGATAGTTAGCAACAACCATCAATTTCCCTGTATGCTTCACCTCCGCATTGTTGTCACCACCATCAAACTCCTCCATGCTCATTTGAACTCCTTCTAATCATCAGCATCGTCTCCAAAATTCCAGTTACTTCGCAGATCTACCTCCCCCATCGATTTCCCTTAAACAACGGCCTCTACCTCCTTTGCCTTTATAATTTCACTTTTTGTATATATGAATCCAAGTATGTCTTGTTAATTTGAATCCTAATTCATTTTTGCAAATTTGATACCTCTTCCACCTAATGATTTCACAAGTCTTCTTTTTTTTTTGGTGAACAACTTTGTTTTTGTTTTGAAGGATTATTTTTTTGAAAATTTATTATGGTGACTGATGTGGATGGAAGAGGAGGAAGAAGGCGTTGAATTGGAAGGGGACAATAAGAAAAAAAGATGAGGATATCTCAGTCCTTTTCATTTTTATGATTATTAAATTTAATATAAAAATTATTATTCTTTTTAACATTACCAAGTTGAACCAAACAAACTCATTGTAATCTTCTTTGCATTACATTACATTTCCTGTTATTACATTACATTTCATTACCTATGATTTGATGAACCAAACAGCCCCTATATTTAGAGAGGGGGTGATCATATTTGTTGCTTATAAAAAGAGACAGAGGGAATAATATTTATAAAAAGGAGAGGAAAGTACGTATAACACTAACATCTTGTTTTTCATTTTTATAAGGGTAATATTGTAACTTTATTCCTGAGCTTTAGGTGTAATTTTGGACGTAATTTTACCCATCAGGAGTAAAAATGGTAAAATTGCATTAAAAAAATCATTTTATGGTATTTTATATCACCTCTCATTTTAAATATAAAAGTTAATTAGAGATTTAATTTAATCATAAATATAAAAACTCCAATTTATTTTGTTTTTCATATTTATTCATGTTTAATTTCTCCAAAGTAGTCCATGGTGATTGTATATGTTAAAGGGTTTTTATTCTAATACACATGATTAACATGTGTATTTTAGAAAAGATAACAAATATTTATTACAAATATATAACTTAACTAATTTTTTTTAATATAAGTACTGTCTCCAATCTTAATATAAACAGTTTAATGTCAAACCATTGGATATTAGGTGTAGTGTGTGTATATATATATATATATATATATAAACACAAACACTGATTTTTTCCAAACACATTGAATGATCAATGAACTATCAAATGAACCATCAAAGCACAAAATAAATAAAAAATACCCTTTTTGCAGGGTAAAAATATAAATAAAGATAAACTTCCTTCGGTCCTATTTATAGGCACTTATTAATAACTCATCTTAAATTAAAATAGTTACTCTTTTTAAGATTGTCATTGATGATGTTAAGTCATTGTTTCTGAAGAGTTAGCAGGTCTACTTAGGCATGCCTATAGGGAAAATCTTCTTATGGCTAATTACGTTTTTTGATTAGCTATTGATAGCAATTTTTGCATATTTGATCACCTAATACCTCAGCTCTATCAGATGGAGCGTGATGAAATAAACTTGACTTGATACATTTTGGGTTATTTTTGTGAATGAATATATTACAGTTTTTACATAAAAAGGTACGTTAAAATTAGTTTTTTTTATTTTTAAGATATTAAAATTATCTTTAATAAAAAGCCATTAGTAAGAAGAGTGTGTTTAATTAATTAAAAAGTTCTAGAGTTGGTCAAGGATGCGAGATAAAAAAAAATTATTACTTTAGCAAAACACATTATATTGAGAGACATGTTAGATTGCATATGGTAAAGATTACAAGGAGTGAAGCCAGTAGTATATTTTATTCTTGATATAAGAGCTAGATAATAAATTTATGGATATTAAAAAAAATTAAATAAGTTAGTTATTGGTAATAAATGGATAGCATAATTTCTAAAATATCTTTATTAACTATGTGCATAAGAACTATCCATTAATGAAAACCAATGACCACATGAATTATTTGAGGAAAAAAAAAGATAAATACTAAAGATAAAGTGGATCTAGTTCTTAGAAAAATTGTAAATGAAGACCCCATAATATGTAAAATTGTGATTTTGGACCTTAAATTTGAAAAATAGCAATTAAGGATTAGGTCCCACTTTTGCAAATATGAAATATGGGTGAAATGTCTGAAATGCCCCACAGCCAAATTGCGACTTGGTCTGCTGAAGTTGTCATTTCCTAAAGTGAACTTATCATTTTCCATAGTCAACTTCTCATTTGGCATACCCTCAATCAAATTGTGATTTGGTTTACTAAAGTTGTCATTCGCTAAAGTTAACTTGTCATTTTTCATAGCCAAATTATTATTTGACTGAGGGACATTTTAGACATTTCAACACAATTTCATATTTGAAAAGTGAGACCGGGTCCTTATTTGCTATTTTTTAAATTAAGAGTCTCAAATTACAATTTTATATATTATGGGGTTTTTATTTGTAATTTTCCTTTAATTCTTATAGTTAAGACCAAATTGATTCTCTAACTAGCTATTATATTAAAGATTGGAGGTAGCATTAGTTGTTCTTCTGATCCTATTTATAAGTCACTTCTAACAGGTTTCATATAAATCAAAAAACCTTTAAATTTTATTAATACTTATTTAACATTCAACAACTTTATTCTATTTAATATACATTATATTCTATGAGAACAAAATTAATACAATAATAAATAATAAATAAAATTGTATGTTTATATAAAAAACTTTCTCTTTCCACCCTATAAATAGAACCAAAGGAGTACTCTTCTGATCACTTCTCTGATCCTATTTATAAGTCACTTCCAACATGTTTCACACAAATTAAAAAAAAACTTTAAACTTTATTAACTCTCATTTAAAATTCAACAACTTTCCAACTTTATATCTATTTAATATACATTATATTTTATACAAACAAAGTCTACACAATAATAAATGAAGGATAAAATTGTATAACCACACAAAAAATTTCTCTTTGTTATGAAATTAACCAACAATGAAAGTAGATTGGAGAAGAGAAGTATACAAGAAAATGAGAGTATGATATTGTATTCCTTCACTTGCTTCACTTGAATGACAAATAGGTTACAATTGTTCTTAAATGACAAATAGTGGATAATCAATCCCATGAATGTGAATGGAGGTGAGTTACAAGAGTGAATGGGTAGTGGAGGAGTAATGGGTAGTGGAGGAGTAATGGATGGTGGAGGTAGTGGAAGTTACTTGGAGAAGATGAAGAGCAAGGGGTAAATGGACATCCACACAATATTCATAACATGTTATGAAGTAGAACCAAAAATGAAACCACAAAAGTAGAAAGATGAAGACAAGAGAATGAGATTGCTTTTGTATTTCTTCACTTGCATTACAACACAAATGGCATGCCCTATTTATAGGCATAGTCTTACAAATAGGTTACAATTGTTCTTAAATGACAAATAGTGGATAATCAATCCCATGAATGTGAATGGAGGTGAGTTACAAGAGTGAATGGGTAGTGGAGGAGTAATGGATGGTGGAGGTAGTGGAAGTTACTTGGAGAAGATGAAGAGCAAGGGGTAAATGGACATCCACACAATATTCATAACACTCCCCTTTGGATGTCCATTATACAAATATGTGCCTCGTTAAAAAACTTCAACTAGAAAAAACCCTGTGAGATAAAAACCTAGTAGAAGAAAAAGAGTACACATTCACTGATACACTATTCGATGCTGCCTCATTAAAAACCTTGCTAGGAAAACCCAGTGGGAAAAAACCATAGACAAGGGAAAAAGAGTACAGCGTGTATTAACTCCCCCTCTCGAGGACATCAATTGATATCCTTGAGTCTATGACATCTGATATCATGAACACACTTTTCAAATATTGTAATAGAAAGTGACTTGGTGAACAAATCTGCTAGATTTTTATTTGAATGAATTTGCTGGATATATCTTTCACCATCTTTTGGATATTGTGAGATAAATACTCCATTTGGAATTACCAGCATGTGAATCAGAAAAGAATCTAGAATTCTATTCCAGTGTCTTTGGTGAAGAACTATATCTTACCACTAAGTTAACAGCAAATGATATGTGATGTCATGCATGACTGATAAGATATGATATAATACTTCTGGATCTATGATTTGGTACTTCTGGACCAAGTAGTTCTTCATCACCTTCTCAAAATTTATAAAGTTCTTTATTCACCTCCACAAATCTCACAACTATCAAAGTATATAATGGATATGATTTATCCATATAAAAATACTTTAAGGCTTTTCTTGTATCAATTATTTGATACACAAAAATCTTCATTTCTCAAGTATTCAATTTCCAATCCGAAGCAAAACTTTATTCTTTTCAAGCCCTTCATTTCAAATTCTTTCTTTAAGCAATCCATAGATTTTGTAAGCTCTTCAGGAGTTCTAATAATATCATCAACAATTATAGCAAACTCACTTTCAGATCTTTTCATAAAAATACATGGGCAAATTGGATCATTTTTATATCATTTCTTCAACCGATATTTACTTAGTCGGTTATACCACATACTGGTTGCTTGTGGCAACTTATTTAACTTAATCATTGTTCTCAAGAACTTAAATTGTATGCTTCTGGCAAGTGAAATTCTTTAGGGAATTTCATATATTTTGATTCAAAACTATAAAATGGATCATACATACTGAAATTATTTTAATCTTCATAATATTTTATATACTGAAAGATTTTCTTATATATGCTCCTGGCATATTTTTGAATCCTTCAAGGATTATCATGTAAATTTTACTATTTAATGATCCTCATCCAGGGGTTATCTAGCAGGCATATTTCATAATGCCGGACTATTCAAATATGTAAAATTATATCCACCACAAAGTAATATGTCTCATCATAATCATTTGTGAAAATCTATATTTTCACATAAATGTCTATATATTCTATAGAAACTTTATATGTGTTGGGACTACAGGCCCATTTTCACATATCGAAATAACATTTTCATCACATCTTTTCCCTTTTTCTTTTCTTCTTGGCCCAATTTATATCTACTTTGTATGATAGATCTATATGCCAGATCCTCTTTTTATCATGTGATATTCTTATGAAAATCATTGTCGACAACTTTACCTTTTCGGTTCCATTTTTTCTTTTATGACATAACTTGTTGAGATCTCTTTCTTCCTTTTCAGGTACCTGAATCTCTTCTGGAGTTTTACAATTAGTTATGTCTTGACACTCTTCTAGAGTACATGCCTCCTCAATATAACTTCTAAGTTGTATGCTCCTCTTTATTCAAGATATTTATATTGGAACCGATTAACCTCTCATGCTTCTGGCATGTCTTAATATTCAAAATAATTGGAGCATTTTCAACTAGAATAAAAGATTTAAAAATTTTCATTCAAGTCAGTAAAATATTTTGTAGTATTTCATGAATGCAATTTTGATGAACTTCTGGTCCATATTAATATATTTGAGAATCTATATTTAATAGTAATAATGCATTCCATGCATTCTCTTTTCCAGCTACTCAATTTCTCCCCCTCATGTTAGGAAAACTTTGTCGAATAACAGTCAACTAATTATGTAGTATAAGTCTCCTAAATCCATTTGCTTCTTTTAGGAACATTATTTTGTTCCATTTAAAAACAAACAAGAAGAAGGAGGTTCTTACCCAACATATGTCCCAACTTTCTTTAAATATCCATCTATGTGCATTGTGGTGGATTGGTAAGAATAAATATTACACATTTCAATCTTTAGATGGAAAATATCTTGCTCCTGACCAAAAGCCAATTTTATTGGGAGAATTTTGTTGCCTTGATGTCTATAAGTGCTGCAATATATCAAATATGCCAATACTAAAATGGAAAAATTTGTTCTCATAAATATTGATCAAGCTATTCACAGAGGCATCAACAAATGATTTTGCTAGATCAATTTGTTAAGCAGGCTTTTCAACATTAAAAGCCTGATATATAAATTCACTAGTATCTTTAAAATCAAGTTTTGGGAATCACATAGTCTAGAAATATTTATCCAAATAATCTTGCAAACTTCAAGTTGCAAATTAATATCAATCACACATCTTATCATTTTATATAGATGCATCTATCAAATATTAAATACTTGTATGGCTTATGTGCTTCTAAATGAGCCCATATATATTTCCAGAAATATAGTGATCCATTCGAAAACAAAACATAACTAGTGATATTTTATAATCAATTTTCTTTGAGAACAAGCAGCACATACGAATTCTTAAAAATGTTGGTTATTTGGAAGAATCTTCTGGTTCTTCAATGGATATCAATACATAATCTTCAATAATTGTATAATTTAAGATAATTAAACAAGTTATGCCAATAATAAATCAAATTATATCAGTAAACTTCTGGTTTACTGTATCATGTTTCGTTACCAATAATAAACTTTTCAATATAATATATGATTGATGATATCCATTTATGAAATTGATATGAAAAATATATCCAATATCAACTCATATTTGTATTCCAACAGTTTTTCCCCTCAAGGTTAAGTCATTCAAACATGATTCCTTTATTCATATATTTCATAAACAACTGCTAGCATATAATAGGTTAAAACTAATAACCTATCTTTGGCTTGGATGCCCAAGTACTTCCAAGTTTATATATAGTTACGGATTTTAATCCAATTGTACTATAGCATTCACACTCTTTGAAGAACTAAAGCTGTGATATAGATCTATGGGTCATATTTTTCACTATCAATACTTTGTCTGCTCATAAAGAAAAATCAGTATTAGTTCTTTTGGAACCATATTAATACTATTGCATCAAGTTCTTCAAGAACGATATAATTTAAGAGGAATATGAAAGACAACTCTATTTCAATATATTATTAACATAATAACAAATAATTATGAGTATAAAAAATTTAACTTGCAAGACACATAGAGAATACACAAAAATGATGAAGAACATTCAAAATAAACTTTTAAAAGTAAAGTACAAATAAGACTTAACGTTCAAAATTTCTCAATATTGATCAAGATACTATAGACATTTAAAATATTCAAAACTAATATTGAATCAGATCATATAAATAATATATAAATAAACAAAATATAACTAGTAACTTTTGGGTCTATTTGATCTATTTAGTTTTATATCATACATTTATCAATATCACAATATCAAATTCTTATAACAATTTGTTTATCACAAATCATGATAAATTTAAAGACCGATAAAAATTAAACATTATACATATAGCCTTCTAGGCATATACTTATATGTTTTCTATTTTTATATATACTTTGGATATCTATCTTTCTTCACAACTTATTGTTTTCAGGTATTAGAATTAGCTTCGATATTTTCATAATATCACATGGTCTTTTTGATTCCACAACCATTTTTTCTTAACATTTGCTTTTCAATGAATTGATACATATTTGTCTATATGACTTCTGGTCATATTATAATAGTTGTTCATAATTTTATCATATTGATCATAGGGCCATTACTAACTCTACTGTTATGATTCAATAATCAAGCCCAAAGATTATTGCCCTTTTAGTCATCAGTTCCACTGATACGATGTGATCATACTCTTTATCACTCTTATGAATATATTATTTACTTTCAATAGCACACCATTAATTTTCTCAAATATTAGTCTTCCGGACTATAACAAAGTTTTTAGAACTACGAAGTTCTTTTGTATCATTTCATTTTTAACCATCAATCTTCAGGACTTTGATATAGATTATCAAATTGTGACAATCTTGTCATGCCATCTGTTACTATCACAAGATGGTCTTTTATTAAATAAGCATCAAAACGTGATACGGCTTCTGGCCATCTAATCACAAAATCAAGAGTACAATGGCTATTAGCCATTATTTATAAGTTTAACATTTTACTTTCTAAAACAACAATTAACCAATATCAAAGGTGATAATCATATATAGTAATTTTATAGATAAACATAAACCTCATAGCAAATCAAGAAATATAAAGATAGTAGGATCATGAAAATGTAAGAAAAATAAGAAATAAAAATAAAAATATTCATATCTCAATATGATGAATAAAATATTCAGTTGCCAATGAATCAATATGGTTAAGATGCAAAACCATCATTTCCTCTAAATAAATTGGAGAAATCTTACCAAACTGTTCGGATCAAACTATCTTCATTCAACGAACAAAACATTCACGTGTATCATCTAGACAAATAGGTTGATAAACGTTATCAGCACGAGACTCTACCATCAGAATTCATGGCTCCTAGTTGATAAACGTTGAAGTTTTGTTCGTTGAATGAAGACAGTTTGATCCAAACAGGTTGGTAAGATTTCTCCAATTTATTTAGAGGAAATGATGATTTTGCATCTTAACCATATTGATTCATTGACAACCGAATATTTTATTTATCGTATTGAGATATGAAAATTTTTATTTCTTACTTTTCTTATATTTTTATGATCCTACTATCCTTAATACTTCTTGATTTGCTATGAGGTTTATGTTTATATATAAAATTACTATATATGATTATCATCTCTGATATTGGTTAATTGTTCTCTTAGAAAGTAGAATGTTAAACATATAAATGAATGGCTAATAGCCATTATATTATTGATTTTGTGATTAGATGGCCAGAAGCCACATCACGTTTTGATGATTATTTGATAAAAGACCATCTTGTGGTAGTAATAGATGGCATAACAAGACTGTCACAATTTGATAATGTATATCAAAGTCCTGAAGATTGATGGTTAAAAACTCACGATACAAAAGAACTTTGTAGTTCTGAAAATTTTGTTATAGTCCGGAAGACTAATATTTGAGAAAAATGATGGTATGCTATTGAAAGCAAGGAATATATCCATAAGAGTGACAAAAAATATGATAACATTGTATCAGTGGAACTGATAACTAAAAGGGCAATAATCTTGGGGCTTGACTATTGAATCATAACGGCAGAATTAGTAATGGCCCTATGATCAATATGATAAAATTATGAACAACTGTTATAATATGACCAGAAGTCATATAGACAAATATGTATCAATTCATTGAAAAGCAAATGTTAAGAACAAATGGTTGTGGAATCAAAAAGACCATGTGATATTATCAAAATATCGAAGGTAATTCTAATGCTTGAAGGCAATAAGTTGTGAAGAAAGATAGATACCCAAAATATATAAAAATAGAAAACATATAAGTATATGCCTAGAAGGCTATGTGTATAATGTTTAATTTTTATTGGTCTTTAAATTTATTGTGATTTGTGATAAACAAATTGTTATAAGAATTTGATATTGTAATATTGATAAGTGTGTGATATAAAACTAAATAGATCAAATAGACTCAAGAGTTACTAGTTATATTTTGTTTATTTATATCTTATTTATGTGATCTAATTTAATATCAGTTTTGAACATTTTAAATGTCTATAGTACCTTGATTAATATTGAGAAGTTTTGAACGTTAAGTATTATTTGTACTTTATTTTTTATTTTGAAAGTTCATTTTTAAATGTTCTTCATCATTTTTGTGTGTTCTCTATGTGTATTGCAAGTTAAATCTGTGATACTCATAATTATTTGTTATTATGTTAATGATATATTGAAATAAAGTTGTCTTTCATATTCGTCTTAAATTACATAGTTCCTGAAGAATTAGATGTAATAGTATTAATATAGTTCTAGAAGAACTAATACTGATTTTTCTTTATGAGCAGACAAAGTATTGATAGTGAAAAATATGACCCATAGATCTACATCACAGCTTTGGTTCTCCAAAGATTGTAAATGTTATAGTATAATGGGATTAAAGTCTGTAACTATATATAAATTAGGAAGTACTTGGGCTTCCAAGCAAAAGATAGGTTATTAGCTTTAACCTATTATATGCTAGCAGCTGTTTATGAAATACATGAATAAAGGAATCATGTTTTGAGGGGAAAAACTGTTGAGATACAAATATGAGTTGATATTGGATATATTTTTCATATCAATTTCATGGATATCATCAATCATATATTATATTGAAAAGTTTATTATTGGTAATGAAACATGGTACAGTAAACCAGAAGTTTACTGATACAATTAGAATTATTGTTGGCATGACTTTTTTGATCATCTTAAACTATATAATTATTGAAGATTATGTATTGATATCCATTGAAGAACCAGAAGATTCTTCCGAATAGCCAACATTTTTAAGAATCCGTATGTGCTGCTTGTTCTCAAAGAAAATTGATTATAAAATATTACTAGTTATGTTTTGTTTTCGAATGAATCACTATATCTCTGGAAATATATATGGGCCCATTTAGAAGCACATAAGCCATACAAGTATTCAATATTTGATAGATGCATCTATATAAAATGGTAAGATGTGTGATTGATATTAATTTGCAACCTGAAGTTTGCAAGATTATTTAGATAAATATTTCCAGACTATGTGATTCCCAAAACTTGATTTCAAAGATGCTAGTGAATTTATATATCAGGCTTTTAATGTTGAAAAGCCTGCTTAACAAATTGATCTAACAAAATCATTTGTTAATGCCTCCGTGAATAGCTTGATCAATATTTTTCCATTTTAGTGTTGGCATATTTGATATATTGCAGCACTTATAGACATCAAGGCAACAAAATTCTCCCAATAAAATTGGCTTTTGGTCAGGAGCAAGATATTTTCCATCTAAAGATTGAAATGTGCAATATTTATTCTTACCAAGCCATCACAATGCACATAGATGGATATTTAAAGAAAGTTGGGACATATGTTGGGTAAGAACCTCCTTCTTCTTGTTTTTTTAAATAGAACAAAACAATGTTCCTAAAAGAAGCAAATGGATTTAGGAGACTTATGCTGCATAATTAGTTGACTGTTATTCGACAAAGTTTTCCTAACATGAGGGGGAGAAATTGAGTAGCTGGAAAAGAGAATGCATGGAATGCATTATTACTATTAAATATAGATCCTCAAATATATTAGTATGGACCAGAAGTTCATCAAAATTGCATTCATGAAATATTACAAAATATTTTACTGACTTGAATGAAAATTTTTAAATCTCTTATTCTAGCTGAAAATGCTCCAATTATTTTGAATATTAAGACATGCCAGAAGCATGAGAGGTTAATCGATTCCAATATAAATATCCTGAATAAAGAGGAGCATACAACTTAGAAGTTGTATTGAGGAGGCATGTACTCTAGAAGAGTGTCAGGACATAACTAATTATAAAACCCCAGAAGAGGTTCAGGTACCTGAAAAGGAAGAAAGAGATCTCAACAAGTTATGTCACAAAAGAAAAAATGGAATCGAAAACGTAAAGTTGTCGACAATGATTTTCATAAGAATATCACGTGATAAAAAGAGGATCTCTGACATATAGATCTATCATACAAAGTAGATATAAATTTGGCCAAGAAGAAAAGAAAAGGGGAAAAGATGTGATGAAAATGTTATTTCGATATGTGAAAATGGGCCTGTAGTCCGAACACATATAAAATTTCTATAGAATATATAGATATTTATGTGAAAATATAGATTTTCACAAATGATTATGACGAGACATATTACTTTGTGGTGGATATAATTTTACATATTTGAATAGTCTGGCATTATGAAATGTGCCTACTAGATGACCCCTAGATGAGGATCATTAAATAGTAAAATTTACATGATAATCCTTGAAGGATTCAAAAATATACCAGGAGCATATATAAGAAAATCTTTCAGTATATAAAATATTATGAAGATTAATTTCAGTATGTATGATCCATTTTATAGTTTTGAATCAAAATATATGAAATTCCCTAAAGAATTTCACTTGCCAGAAGCATAAAATTCAAGTCCTTGAGAACAATACTTAATTAAGCTAAATGAGTTCTACATGAATTGAAGCGATCAGGGCATATGTGGTATAACTGAGTAAGCAAATATCGTTTGAAGAAGTGATATAAAAATGATCCAATTTGCCCATGGATTTTTATGAAAAGATCTGAAAGTGAGTTTGCTATAATTGTTTATGTTGATGGCATTATTAGAACTCTTGAAGAGCTTACAAAAGGTATGGATTGCTTAAAGAAAGAATTTGAAATGAAGGGCTTGAAAAGAACAAAGTTTTGCTTCGGATTGGAAATTGAATACTTGATAAATGAAGATTTTTGTGTATCAAATAATTGATACAAGAAAGGCCTTAAAGTGTTTTTATATGGATAAATCATATCCATTATATACTTTGATGGTTGTGAGATTTGTGGAGGTGAATAAAGAACCTTATATATTTTGAGAATGTGATGAAGAGCTACTTGGTCCAGAAGTACCAAATCATAGGTCCAGAAGTACCATATCATATCTTATTACTCATGCATGACATCACATATCATTTGCTGTTAACTTACTGGTAAGATATAGTTCTTCACCAAAGACATTGGAATAGAATTCTAGATTCTTTTCTGATTCACATGCTGGTAATTCCAAATGGAGTATTTATCTCACAATATCCAAAAGATGGTGAAAGATATATCCATCAAATTCATTCAAATAAAAATCTAGCAGATTTGTTCACCAAGTCACTTCCTATTACAATATTTGAAAAGTTTGTTCATGATATCAGATGTCACAGACTCAAGGATATCAATTGATGTTATCAAGAGGGGGAGTTAATACACGCTGTACTCTTTTTCCCTTGTCTATGGTTTTTTCCCACTGGGTTTTCCTAGCAAGGTTTTTAATGAGGCAGCATCGAATAGTGTATCAGTGAATGTGTACTCTTTTTCTTCTACTAGGTTTTTATCCCACAGGGTTTTTCCTAGTTGAAGTTTTTTAATGAGGCACATATCTTAGATAATGGACATCCAAGGGGGAGTGTTATGAATATTATAATATATGGATGTCCATCTTCTCTTCTTCCTCTTCCTCTTCCTCTCAACTTCATCATCAACTCCCACTACTTCCACTAGGCATTAATCTTCCACTACTCCATTACCTTTCCACTATGCCTTTAATCTTGTAACTCCCCCCACTCATATTCATATGGTTTATTATCCACTATATATCATTTAAGTACAAATGTAACTTATGTGTGAGACTATGCCTATAAATAAGGCATGTCATTGTATTGTGAGGTAAGTGAAGCAAGTGAAGAAATACAATATCATACTCTCATTTTCTTGTATACTTCTCTTCTCCAATCTACTTTCATTGTTGGTTAATTTCATAACACTCTTAGTATCTTATAAGTATGACCAAAAATTGTTTTCTCTCTCTCTTATAAATAGGACCATAAGAATATCACACAATCACACTTTTGCTTATCCACAAGCAAAAACAACTATGATAGAAAGGAAAATAATATTATGTGCATATGATCTAATGTTTTTTAAAATTAGATTCGTCGTTGAATGACTGAATAAATAGTGGTGTCGGTTGCATCATTAGTTTGACTATGATTATAGTCTTAATTTTATAAATTAAAATATATTATATTATAAAAAAATGAATACTAATATACTTTTATAAGATAACATTCAAATCAGAATGACTGACACAACGAGATTCATCTATAATTACAGGTGTAAATAGAAATAGGCAATTGACAATCGATTATAATAATTCTCATTGAGATTAAACCTGTTGAATTGAATTTCAATTAACTAACATCTATGTTTGAAGTATGTGAAAGTAGTTTTAAAAGTATTTCTTCAGTCATTAATATAAAACCTATTTAACTAATTTGATTAGATTAAAGAAGTTGGGTAAATTAGTTAATTATAAAAATTATGACATGTTTTTCCTAAAACACCATAATCATCTATCTTAATATCATCCCTTCCTCTTTTACTTGATAATGCTTCAAAAACTGATAAATATGATAAATATATCTTATATTTAGAACTAAAATTAACTTAATAATTAGGTCTTTTATCAAGGATCGGACGGGTATAAAATTCATCATCCATTCTAATGTTGCATTTCTTGACATAATAGATTGAGAGAGGCGATTGCTAACCTAGAGTTGTTGCTGATTGATTTCTCCATAAGAATTCTTTCAGAGAAGTATCTTTACGATAGATGATTTAATGCAACTAATGCTTATTCATACTTTATATTTATAAATTTTTTTATATTTGTTAAAAAAATTCAAATAAATTAGATTTTATTAAAATTAGTGCTGGTCTCATGGATGATGTGTTAGACTTTGGGGCCAAAGGGAATAGGCTTTTGGGAGCGGAAAAAAATTGCAATTGCAGTTGTTTTATTACCAACCCTAGGTTGTAAAAGTAAACCCCACGGCTAACCTAACGGTAACTGACTTACTAGTCGTGAATAAGTGATGTTGCACCACATAAACCAGTAAGATAAATATATTAAAAAATGAATATATAAGAAAAATTTATCTTATAAAATATAAAAGTCTTTGTAAATTGATCGAAACAGCTTTTAAAAGAAATCAACTATCAAATGGTGCTTAATAATAGTCTCACATTAATAATCAAATTTAAATCCACCCTACCAATTGAATCAATTTTGTGGGCTGTGTTTTTATTACATTGACATATATTTCGAGAGCTATTTATATAGGGACAAAAAATGATTTATGTTTCTATGCAATTTAATAATTAAGGGAGAGAAGAAGAGGGAACAAAGAATTTTTTTTTCCCTTAATTGTGTTTGTATAAAAAGCAAGGAGAACTGACGATAGAGCTGGGAATATGAGTTGGGACCCGCGAGCCAGCCCGCCAACCTGCCATAAAAGAGAGGTTAGGGTTGGCATTTTGTCAACCCGTCAAGGTGTGGATTGCTCTAGCCCGCACCGCATAAGCTGCGGGTTGTGGCGAGCTAGCCCGCGGGTTGACGTGTTGGCCCATCTAACCCGCCACTTTTTTTTAAAATTTTTTTCATATAAATAATATGTTATTATATTTGAAAATTTTCTTCTCTTATTTACATTTCAATTTTCATATTACATAATACATATGTAAACAAAAAATATTTTTTAAAAATAAGCATACTATATTTATAGCAAAACTTTAATAACTACAATCAAATATAAAACAATATTTATTACGGAAAAAAAGTGTTTAAAAAAAACATGGTAAATCAACTTTAAAAAATTTAGATAAATGCACTTCTAATTTATTAAGAGATAATGTTTTGTATCAAAACACGGCGTTTGTATGAAAAAATTATAAAATTTATCACTTAATGAGTTGATGTTGATTGAATGTTAATCATGTAAAATATTTATAATGCATTATTTTATATTTGTATTGACTATTTTAATTGTGGTTAAACATCATTTATACTTGTGATTGCTTTTAAATTTTTATATCACCATTTATTATTTTAAAAAATAAATAAAAATAAGATTTGAAAATTGAGAATTAAAAAAAAAAAAGATGGCTAACCCACTATGACGGGTTAGGGTTGAGATTTTTCCAACCCGTACTGCATAACAAGCGGGTTGTGACGGGCTGGCCGTATTCCCAGTTATAACTGACATGGCCTTGTGGCCGGGACACTTTCTTTCGTTTGATTGATATATTACTTTTAAGCTTAAAAAAAAAAATGGTGGTGCCACTTGGTGACGTGTGTTTGGTGGGATTCTGAAAATATCTACTTTTGTGGTGCTTCATTTTCTCGTTTCTTTTTATAACTACTCAGTCATGTGCTTATTTCATCCATCTATTTTAATAAATAACTAATTCATAAATGTTTAAAAATGTTTAAGTTAGTTATTTATAAAAAAATATGGGTTTGTTTTTTTTTTGTTTGAATTTTTTGTATTAGAAATCATTTCATTAATTTAAGCAATTTTTAATTTACATACAATATTAATAGGAATAATTTTAAAAAAAATTATAAATTTATAAGACAAAAGATATTAATGTTTTACATTTATGACAACAGCTAATCCCTCAATCATTTTCTACATTTATAAATTAAAAATGTATTGACCATTAGTTCCTTTAATTCTTGGTGTAAGGATTTCAAACATGTCTCCCAATTTTATTAAGGACAATTTTGATATTTTATGATAAATAGTCAATTTTAACTACTTTTATTAATTTATGTAAAGTTGTTAAATAATGCTTCTCAATAGGACTTGAGAGAGTAATATCTTATTATCTATAAGTAATATATTTCTTATCGTTCTAAATTTTAGTATTATAATTTTAAAATTTTAATTTGTAAATAGAAATATTTTTTCATATATAATAATACATATATTTATAATAAAGAGAATTGCAATAAAATCTTATGAAAAGAAACATAATTGTAATAAAATTCCAATAACAAGTAAGTAGTTTGTAATAACAAGTTTTATAATAGTAAACGGGAACTTCTTATTTGTTATTAAAAATTTTGGTAGTTTTTTTTTAAATGAAATTTATTGTACTTTTGACCCCAAAAAAATAAATTTTATTGTAATTCGCTTTTTATAATTTTGTTGTTACTGTTTTCAGAAAGCAGCATTGGCCACCACCGGCCTGTTGGCCCAGTGGTGTGGGTGTGTGCGTGGGTGTGTGTAATGCGGGTTCGATCCCGCCCTCCTGTTTCTCAAAAAAAAAAAGAAAGCAGCATTGGCCCCCACCCTGGAAGTAAAGAGTAAAGACGGAAAGAGAGGGAGTGGGTGACAAGGGGAGGAAGAGGGTTTTTGTGAAATAGCACGCGCAATTGCTGCGCGTGAAGTAAATAGAATGGTCAAGTCCCTTTTTATGGAATCCCGTAGCTTCTGTAGTGCCTGATAAGGGACCCACATGAACAACACACCAATAGGTGGTATCCCATAGTTTCTTTTCTTCTCTCTTTTTTTTCTCTCCCGGTTTTGCCCCTTTTTTCGTTATTTTTTTTTGTCTCTCTCTGTTTTTTTTAAATAAACAAAATCCCTTACCCCATATGGTTGGATGAGAAGAAAAAAAATTGAAAGGACATTAAACATAAGGAAAAAAATTTGAGAAGATTTGAGGTTTTTCTTTGTTGATATGAGCCAAAAAAAAAGTGAGAGAAAGGACAAAGAGGGTGAAAATGAGAGTTAGAATCTGCCATGTTGTGCGTGTCCAAATTGACTTATCCAAATATTTATAAGCAAGTTTTATATAAATGGATTATGATAAAAAAAAAAAAAACGCTTCCAATAGTCATAAATCGTTAGTTTTTGTTTCTAACAATTAGATTTCTTAATAGGCTATTAAGCTACTATTAGGCACAACATGTTATATTATATTCTTCCGGTCCTAAATATAAAACCTACTATCCACTTTATAGTATAATTTACACTACAAAATAGGTCTTCTATTTAAAACCAGAAGAGTATTACATCCGATCCTTAGTATAAGGTTTAATTGACTAACTTGAAGAGATTAGAGATGTTAGTTAAGTTAGCTATTTAAAGTAAATAAATATTGTGTCTTCTAAAATAAAATATCTTCATTAATTATACGTGTTTGAATTATAGTAATTTCTTAACATATGCATTTACTATAAAAATTACTTGAAGGCAAAATAGATAAATATTAGAGATAAAATAAATAATAATATTATATTTATGATAAAATTAAATGTCAAATTAGTTCTTATATTCAAGATAGAATACTTGATTACTTTTTATTTTATTTCAGTATATTCCAGGATTTCGAATAAATAGAGATTCTCAACAAAGACCAAGATTTATTTTTATATGGAAAATGACAACATTATGAATCTTCATAAATTATCAAATTGACTATCTTGCCCCCACCAACCCGCTTCAACACCAACTCCTCTGAGAGAGAAATGTCAACATTCACCAAACATCATCAGTTCATCATAACCATTCATCTCATGACTTGACTTTAAATTTACGGGAAAATATTTCAATATTATATTCTTAATTTTGAATATTGTAAAATATTAAATATCACGTTCCACAAAATATATAAAATATCAAAAGTTCATAGAGCTGGGAATCATACAAATGCATATATGGTTCACACTGGTTCATTTTAGCTACTGTTTTAAAAGATTTGGTTATGATTAAGGTGCCGAAAAACTTTACACCTATAGCAACTTCTGTTTTTCTTTATTTTTTTTTTTTGTCAACTATAAAAACTTCTATTTATCTTTTGTATGATGATATTTATTTAATGGCACAGGAAAGCCACTACCGCTGGTTAAAAAAAAAGAAAGCTACTACAGCTAGAAAACTAGATTTATTTATTAAGAGAATGTTGCCGTAATTTATTTTGTGTTGCATGTGTGACACAAGGCTAATCCAAATATAGGAAGTACTAAATAAATAATTTATAAATTTTAAAAAAATTAATTAAATTAGTTATTTATAAAAAAAAAATTGTGATTTTCTTAAATTACTATTTTTAATTATTTGCATAGGAAACGAGAGAATTTTTTTAATTTGTGCAATTTATAGAAATAATTTGAAAATAAATTATAAATTTGGAAGAGAGAGTTGATTAAGATCGTATATTTATAACTAAAATAAATTTCTAACTAGCTCTTATATTTAGAATCGGAACAAGCTTTTATTATGGTATTTTACTGTTTGATTAACTCTTATAAAATTATATTTTATATGTCACATTCATTATATTTTTGTTTCAAATTTTATTTATATTCTTTTTATAAATAAGTTACATTTCTTTACATTATTGTGTATGAAAAATCAGACAAATCATTAAATTACAAATAAAAAAACAGTTTTTTTTAGCAAATAAAAAAGCAGTTTTAGAAATTGATAATTTGGCCACACCACAAACGGAAAGCTGTTGACTGAGCAAAGCTACAAATGTGCATTTCTCATTGGTGTGATCTCTTCTTCACAGCAACATTCTCTTCCCACCACTGCTAACGAACAAAACCACCGCTTTCTGTTTCCCTCGGTCACAATCCATTTCCATTTTCTCTTCCTCTTCCTTCCTTCCTTCTTGGTGTGATCTCTTCTTCACAGCAACATTCTCTTCCCACCACTGCTAACGAACAAAACCACCGCTTTCTGTTTCCCTCGGTCACAATCCATTTCCATTTTCTCTTCCTCTTCCTTCCTTCCTTCTTCTTCGCCTATGGAGCCCGTTAACGCTTGGGGAAACACTCCGCTCAAAACCATCGACCCAGAAATCCACGACCTCATCGAGAAGGAAAAGCGCCGGCAATGTCGCGGCATCGAGCTCATTGCCTCCGAAAATTTCACCTCCTTTGCCGTCATAGAGGCTCTAGGCAGTGCCTTGACCAACAAATACTCTGAGGGTATGCCCGGAAATCGCTACTATGGCGGGAACGAGTTCATCGATGAAATTGAGAACCTGTGCCGGTCACGTGCTCTCCAAGCCTTTCGCTTGGATCCCGCCAAGTGGGGCGTCAATGTGCAGCCTTACTCTGGTTCTCCGGCGAATTTCGCCGCCTACACGGCGGTGCTGGAACCACATGATCGCATAATGGGTTTGGATCTTCCCTCAGGTGGTCATTTGACTCATGGGTATTATACTGCCGGAGGGAAGAAGATTTCTGCGACCTCGATTTACTTCGAGAGCCTGCCTTATAAGGTGAATTCAAGTACTGGTTATCTTGATTATGACAAATTGGAGGAGAAGGCCTTAGATTTTAGGCCTAAATTGATCATTTGTGGTGGAAGCGCCTACCCAAGGGACTGGGATTATGCAAGGTTCAGGGAGGTTGCTGATAAGTGTGGAGCTCTTTTGCTCTGTGATATGGCTCACATTAGTGGTCTTGTTGCTGCTCAGGTACATCATGTTACTTGAGTTATGGTGTGGTTGTGCATGGAATTTCTGTTTTGGATTTCTTTTTTTTAAAGTTTCTATGACGTTTGATTGATCTTGTTCTTGTCAAACTGAGATTAAATTTTAATACCCCATCCTTTGTTATTTTATTTCTTTAATTTTTTTTTTGGGTGACGTTTAGCAATATTTGTTTCTGTTTTTATTTTCCTTAACAATTTTTTTTCCTCTGTTTTGTTTTGTCATGAGTCAGACTGGGATCCATAGACCTCCCAAAAAGAAGCTCTTTATTTCAACCAATCATATTTTATCAAAAAAGTTGAAAGTAGATGTAATTCTCCACAAGTACTTAATTAATCTTATGATTTGTTTCCAGTGTGATTTTCTCTATAAATGACATAAATTTGATAGTGCTTGTCGGTTCAAGATATGTTTTGTTTTTGCAAGATGTGCTTCTTAATTTTCATGTGGTAATCTGGAATCACTTCGCATTTTATTCTTTTGAGCAACCTACTCGCTTGGGTCTGCTAGTGGAACAGTTTTATGGCCTACAAGTTTGATAATAAGTTCATGATTACGTATTGGTTATCATTTATTACATACTGTTGAGGTCTATGTCTCAAAATATGTTAAGTAAACTTTGTTGATCTGTATATCAGTGATTTAAATCGGAACAAATATTTCTCATATTGGCTGCAGGAGGCTAATAACCCATTTGAGTATTGTGACTTAGTCACAACAACGACCCACAAGAGTCTGAGAGGTCCTAGAGCTGGTATGATCTTTTACCGAAAGGGGCCAAAACCACCCAAGAAGGGCCCGCCTGAGGGTGCAGTTTATGACTTTGAAGACAAGATCAACTTTGCTGTCTTCCCATCACTTCAAGGTGGTCCTCACAATCACCAGATCGGCGCTCTCGCCGTTGCGCTGAAACAGGCCATGTCACCTGGCTTTAAGGCCTATGCCAAGCAAGTTAAGGCAAATGCAGTCGCCATTGGAAATTACTTGATTGGCAAAGGCTACAGCATTGTCACCGGAGGAACTGAGAATCATCTTGTATTGTGGGATCTCCGGCCTCTCGGTTTGACTGGTGAGTAAGTGAACTTATGCCTAATTAAAGAAGAAAAGAACAAGTCTAACTAAAAATTCTTCAAGCCTAAGTTTAAGAAGGCATCAATCCATTAATGCAATTTTTCTCACTGCTTGAGTGAACTTATGCCTAACTGAAGAATAAAAGAACAAATAAAATTACAACTTGTTCATCTCTAGGTTGAAGGAGGCATCGATTTATTAATGCAATTTTTTTTTGGTCACTGCTTGATGTTCCTTCAGGCAATAAGGTGGAAAAAGTTTGTGATCTCTGCAACATCACCGTGAACAAAAATGCTGTCTTTGGTGATAGCAGTGCCTTGGCTCCTGGCGGAGTAAGAATTGGTAAGTACTCAATTTTTGAACTTGAATATGCTAATTGGAAGCGCACAACTGATGTGTAGCGATAAAAGCTAATGACATTCTCGTAGAGTCATGCTAAAGTATTGTCGTTAGAAACTTCACTGAAGGTGCATTAGTTCTGGCTGAGCTGGAAGGCCAAATTGAAAGTTCTCTAGAAGGTTGACTTTATTAGTAAGATACTAGCAGATGTTTGTCTAGATACAAGGTGCTCTTTCATATAATTTTTTTTTTCTTTTCCTGATCTCAGTTGATTGTTGAATCAGATCTTCTAAATCAGTTCACATGACAGTTTAGAGAGAGAAAGAAAGGGAGAAGATGGACCGATTCATGTAAGACTCATGTCATAGATGAGTCTCGCGTCTGTCCTTATCTTTCTCTTTCTGAATTTCAGGTGAAGTAAGCTACAGGGGATCTTCGGATTGCTGTTTGTTTGCCTTCATTTTTCGCTGAAAGTAACTGACAAAGTGTCGATTCACAGGAGCTCCAGCCATGACATCTAGAGGATTGCTTGAGAAGGACTTTGAGAAGATTGGGGAGTTCCTTCACCGTGCAGTCTCTCTCACACTGGAAATCCAAAAGGAGCATGGCAAGCTTTTGAAGGACTTCAACAAAGGATTGGTGAACAATAAAGCTATCGAAGAACTCAAAGCTGATGTTGAAAAATTTTCATCCTCATTTGATATGCCTGGCTTTCTGGTCTCAGAGATGAAGTACAAGGACTAAGTTGGATCATAGAATTCTCCACTGAATGTTGTCTTCCTATTCTGTGTTTCTTGTAGGTTGGCTGTGTTTTATCATCATCATTCCCCCCCCCCCCCCCAAAAATTTATGTTGAAGCTCTGTCTTGTCTTTGATTTCTTGTTATGTATGCCAAATATCATGTTTTCATTTAACAAGCAGAGCAAAAATGTAGTTTAGATGCAAATGGGTTTTAGGAAGTTGGAAAATATTTCGGGTTCGAATTGTTATTTTGTTATGCAATAAGAAAAAGTTCAAATATTTTAGGCAAAACATAGTTTTTGGCCCCTGAGCCTCATCAAGAAATCTTTCCAAACCAACAAACTTTACTTTCTTATTTGTTTTCCCTCCTTTGTAACAAAGAATTATCAACTTACTCTCAACTAACTTCTTACCTAGGCTTTGAACAAAGTTTGAATTAAGCTATTGTTCGCCATTAATAAATAATACAACTTGTATGCATGCATGCATGGAAAAGAAATTATAACTTTTAGTCCTTGAATTTTCTTTTTAATTACCGATTCAGTCTCAAATTTTGAGTCGAGGCAACTCAATTTATAACTCAATAAACTACAGGGAGTGAATTGTATCAAGTTAAGAAGTGATAAAAACTGAGTTGTTCAGTGTTAAATTTTAATAACTGATTGAACAACTTAAGAAAAATTTAGGGACTAGAAGTTATATTTCTACAGGTTTCTTCCTCCCATTCTTAAAAGGAAAAAAGAAATAAAATATCAGCACATCATTAAGATTAACTGACATTATAAAAATAGAATGGGACGTGAATGGCAGGCATTTAAACTCTTAGTATAATAATGAAAGCATAAAAAGTAAGCGCCACAAATGAAAATAACATAAATCGAAGGAGAATAATTTGTTAAAAACGGAAGCCTGGGAGCATGCTTATTTGTTCAATTATTAAATTTACAGAACTCGGTGTCCAATTTTTTCCGCAGACTTCGTGGACTAATGGTAAATAACTATTGGGCCTACTTGCTTAACGGGCCCAAATTGACATTTGATATTGGGCCAACCAATTCCTTACAAGTGGGACCAACGCACCAGTCGGAGTGTTGAGCCCAACACGTCGAATGCTACCATCCACGCACAAGGACTGGATCTCCACAAACAGAAATTAAATCTGGTAACCAACAAAATTGGATCTCGCAGATAAAACTAATCTTTCGTAAGGTAATAAATCGGAATTTGAACTCTCGTTAGAAGAAGTGTCTACATTTATTACCCAATAATATCTGAAATAGAATTATTTTCAATAAAAAAATACATATACTTAAGAGGAAAAAAAGAAATTAGATCTAGTACTAATAGAGGTCGAGTCTAATAGAAGGAGTTAAATCCATGTAACAAAAGTGATTGTCTTCTATTTTGGTTGATGAGTTTCTGGGATGAAGTCGTGGGGATGTGTTGAAATAAATTAACCAACACCGCTATTCTTGCATGGTGAATATTGCCGAAACCAAAAAAGGAGAACGGACTGCCAAGATTCTTTTTTAGAAGCGAAAGGCATACCTCCATGTACTAGCCATCGCATAAATAAAAAAAACTGAACGCAAATCCTTGAGAGTTGAGACCCAGAAAAAAAAAAAAAAACCCTTTTCTTTTATTTTCTTTTATTATTTTGTCTTGGGAGAATTTCTTTAATAAAGCAATTATGATTTACTGCGTCCATAGTGTTTTTGGTGTTTTC